>NC_066617.1:90878220-91178220 GCF_025201925.1 Gopherus flavomarginatus
CTGCTGACTCAGTGACCTCGAGACAGGAAGTGGGTGCTTGCAATCTGTTCACATAATGATTACAGGACAGTACTACCAACATGGGTATCAGATCTTCATGCTTCAACTAAGTGCTGGGTGAAAGTGTGCACTGATCCCCATTTAGCTGCCTTACAAATTTCCGAAACAGTTATGTGTGGAGAACATAGGACCTTGCTAATAAGATAATCAGTCCATAGCTATAATGGGTTATTGGAATGTACTGGTTCAATTTAATAGTGCCCTGTTGGACAACAAGCAGGAAGGCAACACAATAATTCAGACAAGGAACAGGAGTAGAAACAGTTGAGAGACAATAGCCATGTTATCAGCTGTGACTTCCAGGATCCAACACAAATGACACAGCTGCTTTGCCAAGGTAATGAGCCACCAGATAGAAAGGACCCTTAATAGTTAAAAGGACCCCCTACAGAAAAGGAGGAGGAGTGAGTTGTCAGCAGCTGCTCTACAGGAGACATTGATGGGGAACCTCAGACAGAGGCAAAGACTATGGCTGGGAGTTTATCATCAAAATTTGCAAGGAAGGATTAAGATTTACGCAAGATCAGATGTGTATAGACTTTGGTTGTCTTAATCCTCTTCTCTGATTGCTACATATCTTTTTGTGAATAAACATTGTGTTTGTTTTGAAGAAGCTGTTTTGAGTTACTTTAATCAACTGCTCCTTGAGGGAAATTTTTTGCAGGTGCCAAATAGAGTTGGTTGAAACAGGGGGTCTGTTACCATGTGAACCAGAGTAAGATTGGTAGAACTTGGGTTCCACCCAGAGAAAGGTGAAAGTAGCAAAACCTGTCACCTTGAGAGTGACCGCAGAGGGGTGCGAGGGGCAAGTCTCCCTGTAACCGTGACAGTATGTTCCTCAGGGAAACCACAGAAGCTGCCTGAATCCTGGTGGGATGGGC
This sequence comes from Gopherus flavomarginatus, assembly GCF_025201925.1. Lineage (NCBI taxonomy): Eukaryota > Metazoa > Chordata > Testudines > Testudinidae > Gopherus > Gopherus flavomarginatus. The sequence goes on from NC_066617.1 coordinate 90,879,162, forward strand.
TGTAACCCACATGGATGGATCTAATCTAACTAGCGCATAGCATGATTTAATGCTGTTAGAAATCCATTTAGATTGTCTTTGGGTATATATTGCCTGACCTTTTCCTAGAAATAGCCTAGGGAAGCTGCTGAATAGCGCCATTCTTTCAAAGTAATATGAAAAAGCCTTAACTACATTATAGGGTGTCCAGTCTGACTTCCTCCTGGTTGGAGTGGGGTTTGAGAAAGAACATTGGCAGGTGAATCATCTGTTTCAAATTAAAATCTGAAACAATCTTAGGAAAGAATTTTGGATGACATTTAAGAGTCACTTTGTCTTTATGGAACACTGTGTAAGGTGGATCTGCCATAAGTGTCTGAATTCCTCCTACCCTTTGGGCAGATGTTATACCCATTTTTTAAAAAAGGCCATTCTCATGAATAGCGAGCATGGTGCTTGTGGCTCAAAAGCAGGACCCATTAAATTGGCTAAAACTATATTAAGATCCCAGGAAAGGGGGATTTCCGGGACGAGGAGAAAACATGAATTAGGTCCTTAAGGAATCTAGCAGCTGTAAGGTAGGCAGATACGGTGTGTCCCTGAACGGGGGGATTGTGCGCTAATATTTCTGCTAAGTATACCTTATAGATCTGATGTATAACTAACTGTACATTCTTTAGGGACAGAAAATAGTTCAGAACAACAGGGATTGGAATCTGAAAGGAAGACTGGTCGTACTGTGCTGCCCAGACACAGAACCTCTTTCATTTAGCTGCATAGGTCAGCTTAGTAGAGTCCTTCCTACTGTACACTAATATATTCTGAACTTCAGCAGCTTCTTTCAATGAGAATTAACCAGCCAGTGTCCATGCTGTCAGAAGCAATGATGCTGGGAGATCACATTGGGTAAGACCAGGAATGTTATCTGGGGCTAAGCTGACAATTAAATTTGTTGAAACTAAACATTTTCACAAAAAGGTATCTGTTTTAAAAAAAGAACACATTTGTTGTTATACTTGCTCAGGTCCAGAATGGAATTTCTGGTAAAAAATAGAGAGAGGAAGACACTGCAGAATAGCCAATACACAGTAGTTATGACACTCATGTGGAATAATTAAGAATCAGGGGTCTCCCACATACCAAGTGAGCATCCTAGCCACTAGGCCATTGGGGGTGTGTGCGTCTATTTGTCTGTCTCTCTTCTCTTTCATGACAAATTTTGAAAGGTTGCCATTTCAGCCTGATGTGGAACAGGAAAGGTTTTTGAAATCTCAAGATTTTTCATGGGACAGGAAAAACATTTTCGGCCCAGCTCTAACCACTATTGAAGAGTTCTGTCTGAGTTTGCTCAGGATTAAAGGAATTGATAGGTGAGCGTATGTTATCCCTGGACTCCACAAGATGATGGAAGCATCCAACAGAGAACTTGGGCTCAGAGGCTCAGGATTCTCCCCTCCACCACCTCCCGAATGCACACCCCCATTGAACAGAATGTTCTGCACTTCTTGTTCTGGTCTGTAGCAAACAGGTCTGTTGATGTGTATCTCCACCTGGAGAAGATGCTCTGCAGAACTGAGTTCTTGATAGTCCATTCATGATCACTAGTGAACTGCCTATTAAGCTGGTCTGCTACGATGCTGTGTAAGCCTGACTGGTGCAGAGCTACTTGTGAGATTTGGTGACAAATCCAATTCTCGGGACATGTTTTTTGTTTTTCTTTTCAAAGAGGGATGACTGAGGTCTTCTCTGTCCATGAAATAAAATGTTGTTGTGTTGTCTGTCATGACCTGTACTGTTTGTCCACATAGCATGGGAAGAAATGCAGTGGACACTAAATGAATAGCTCTGAGCTCTAGGAAGTTTATGTGAAGGTGAGTCTCTTTGAGACTTCAGATATCTTGAGTCTGTATGTGATCCAGTCCAGGTGGACTCTCCATCAGAGCATAGAAGCATAGGTCACTAATGTATTGGTAGGTAGAAGTGGAGAAAACAGTGCTCCTTTACACACTTGGAGACGGTCCCTTACGCCAGTTTAACAATGAGAGAGAAGGCTTCTCTGGGGACCTGCATTCTCATTTCCATGTGATGTCTGTTTGGCAGATACACAGATTTCAACCACCCTTGCAAAGAAAACAGGTGAAATCTGGCATGCTGTTTGATATTAGTACAAGAGGCCATATGACCCAGAGGTCTGAGACAAACTCTTATCAATGTCCGAAGCTGAACCTGCAGCTGGTTGATGAAATCCATTAAGGTGTTAAACCTGTCCATTACTTCAGGATTCAAACGGCTTATCTAAAATTTAATTTTCAATGGATTGTTCAAATAACTGTGAAAAAATAACTCTCTACAACTATAGCTAGGTTAAACTGACCCTTTATTGCAGATTTTATAACCTATTGTTGCTGCAGTGATTTGGGATCATTCTGCTTTGAAAAGAGACTAGCTGTTCCAATGCTTTTTTTGAACCAAACATGAACTGCTAGCTCTGACAAATTGCTCTAACCTAACAAACATGTAGGAGAGATTGAGCATGTGGCAGAAGTTTATTGAATCAATCATAATTAACAAATAATTGCAGAAAAAATATTACAGTTGTTTTATTTAGCATTTTCTTCACTTGGAACAAATTGGAAACCATATGATCTCAGTTTCCTGAGTTCTTTCACAAAAGTTACTTTTTCATCAAATACCACAGTGATGGGCACCAATACATAACTAGTGCTGGCTGAAATTTTTCATTTAGTTTTTTTAACGGCCTTTTTGGAAAAATTAAGTGTTTTTGAAAAAAAATGTTTTTTTTAAATAAATCAGTTTCTGGATAACACTGGAAAAAATAGCAGTTTTCTAAATTTATCACTTTTATTTCCCCTCCCTTGCCCCATCTTCCCTTTTCAGTGGCAAAAGGAAAAAAGAAAAAATTGAGGAAAAGGGAAATAAAGAAAAAAGAAGGTAGGGATGGTAGAAGTGGAGGAAAAACTGCCTGAAATTTCTAAAATCAAAAATTTTTAATGAATGAAAAAAGCTTTGCAAAATCAATGGAACTGAGATGACAAGTTTTCACAAAAATGTTTTATATTTTTTGAAAGTTCTATGCAAAACTAAGAAACCTATAAAATTGTGATTCTGCATGTGTTTGAACCTTGAGAATTTAATCTTAATATATAGGCATCCACTGTAAAATGAACTAATATAAATTTGTGCATACAGCCATTTGTGGAGAACAAGGTAGATATCTATTATTTCATATGAATATTATCTGTACCTAAGTTTACTTCTTTGATATTATTTTGCCAGACTGCATGGAATCCAAGGAGGCTATTAAGAGGAAACAAACAGGACATGAAACAATGACAGAGAAAATACTAAGGGTTTATAAGAGAACAATGAGGGAACTATTAATTGGGACATGCCTACCTGCCTGTCTCTTTCTTTCCAGGTGAAAAGGCTGTTTTTCCAAGGCCTGAGCCTAAAATCAAATGAATACTGAGCTGTTAGTAACTCCAGCCTGGAGAGTAAGAGGAATGGTGGTAATCAGGCAGCAGCTGTTCAGCGAGAGAGAGAGAGAGAGAGAGAGAGAGAGAAACTGCGGTAGGGCAGTTTGCCTTTCTCAGCCCACAGATGGAGATAGCTGGGCTAAATGAAGTTTACCAAAACTTGCAAGAAAAGGATAACATTTGGGTGAGACCAGACACATATTGGCTTGCACTGTTTTAACACTCTCTCTATTTGCTATGTAACCATAAGTGAAAAAACAATCTTCTGTTTTTCTGTTTGAAAAAGCTGTTAGGAGTTACCCAGTAGTTTTGGTTTGGAGTTACAGGCTCCCAAGAGAAGTTTCCTGAAAGTGCCAAATACAGTTAGGGCCGCTGTATTAACATGACTGGTAAACAGGGGGGCTGCAGCCCAGAAATCCAGTCCCACAGTGGTTGAACTGTGGGGTTCCATCTTGGAGAGAGATGAGGGAAGCGAAGTCTGTCACCTGAGGGATACATTTCAAACTCTGAAAAGGGGTGTAAGACGCAGCTTGCTCTGTAAACATGACATCCTTGCATGTGAAAACATGTACATATACCTCTAAATATCTAAATGCTTAAGCAATTACACTAGTATGAGCACCTTAAATGGCTGTTTGAGCATGCAAATATGGATTTTGTTAACCCAATAGATGGATGTGCAAATTAAGCCTACAAGAATTTACCTGCAGCAATATTTTCTCAAGAAAAGCCAGAGAGCACTCAGCATCACGTCCACCTCTGAGGATGGAATGATGTAGCTCTCCTCTCCCTCCCTCCCTAAAGCAAAGAATCAGCATCTCACAGCATCTTTCAAGGTTTCTCGAGAATAAGGTTATTTTCTGAGCTTGCAGCCAGATGTACCTCTCTCCAACCTATAACTCATCAATATACCAGCCAGGAACTCTCTCTGTACTCCTCACTATGGCAAACCAGAAGTTCTTTTTTCCATTTAAGTATTTAATCAACCACAGTGCAGGATTGACAACCTTGGAGACAAAAGTCACGGTACATCAACCTTGACCTGGCTGAACTAAGTATCTAGTTTGGACTCTATTCCCATTCTGCTTTTGTATGGTTAGGAGATGGGAACAGTTGTTTATAAAGTCTCTGATGCATTCTGGTGCATGAAAGATACCAACAATTTTCACCCTACGAAAATGGCAGTTGTCTAACATAAATAAACTCATATAGTTCTTTCCATGTATAGAACTCAAAGCACTTTACAAAACAAGTGGAGGTAAGATGCCGTCTGTATTCTTGCACACATCACGGTATGTTGATTATGAAACAAGTTGTGCTGTTAAAGTTGTATTTCAGACACAAAAGTGCAATCTGTTATATTTACATAAATAATATAAAGCGGCATTATGCAGTTGCTTTTTTACTTGCTTACTAGAAACACAGAACTATTTCTGAATAGACAAAAGCATTTCCAAATATCAAACATTAACTGAGTAATACTATAATGGCAGTGTTAAGAAATTACCTAATTTTGGCCTCTTTTGTATATCATCTAATCAATAGAGCACAGTCAACGTAATCCCAAGGATGCTGAAGACACAAATGACCTTTCAGAGAAGAATCCAATAATAAATCCCTAAGGGCTTTTAAAGATAACACTGGCTGGGTTAACAGCATATTTATTATATTCAAAATCACTAGTTCAAACTATGACATTTGAAAAAAATAGAACATTCGATGACGTTGTAAAAAGGATTAAACCAGCTGTGCAATAGTTATTTAGAGGTCTTTAATGTACCTCTCTCCAGTGGTTCTATGTAATAACAGTAATTCATAAATAAGTCTTTTGTGTGCCAATGAAAACTTTCTAATGAGAGTCACATATATAAAAATATCAATTTAGCAGTCTGTGTTTTATGGGGGTGAACATGCCACATGCTTTCATAAGGAAATGAACTTTATTTTAAAGATTGATTAAAAGAAATTTTGGCAGCATAAAGAAAAAGCAAGCATATAATACATTTGTAAATGGCATCTAAATATTTCTACCCAATTCTGAGCTTTCATTATTATTTATTATTTTTACAGCACCCAGATGTGTACTAAGCACATCAAAGAGCACAACACAAGACAGGTCCCTGCATCAAAGCACAAACAATGCAACTGCTTCTAAAGGTTTTTCTGCTAAAATGTAATTTGTTTTATTCCTATACTATTCGATTCAAATGTTGTATGTTCACATTTTTACTACTTGCAAAGAAAGACTCAGTATAACTTGGTCATTTCCATGTTCACCATTAATCCAAACGTGGGGTCCAATTCTACCCCTCTGATATACAAATGCATCTCCCACTGGCTCCACTAAGATTGAACATGCACACAGTGGTCACCATTACAATGTTAACATTGACCAAACAGCATCAGAGATATCATAGTTATTCCCTGTCCTTAGGGATACACTAAGAGTTAACTGTTGGTAAATGCTGATACTCCTAGTTCTGCAGTTATGGGTTGCAGAGTCCACAAGGGGAGGGTTCTACATGAGATCTCCAGTCTATTTCATTTCCATTCAGGCCAGAAACACTGTAAGAACCACCATCTTGTGCTATTCTGACACTTTTGCTCCAAACCAGAACTCAGAATTACAAAGATGTGATAAAAAATTTAAAAACCAACTAACCAACCAAACACACACGCACAATTGGGAGAAGTAGCTGACGTTTTTAAACCACAAAGTAGGTTGGGTTTAGGTTTGATTTCAGTTTTTAATATTTTACACACTCAGGTGCAAAAGATATTTCTAAAATGTTTGTAAGGAACCTAGCACAATAGAACATAAATCTTGACTGGGGCCTGCCTCCACTACCGAAAAAGTAATTAATAATAATAATGGGAGAAGGTTTGAGGTTGTGGTATATTTTGATTGTATCCAAATCAGTTCACACATCCCTAATTTTAAACCCATGTTGCTGTTTGTTATCCTTTCAGATTAGTATCTGGCATAATGGAAAATAGGTAATATTTAATGTTACTATCAAGCTACTATGAACACATTTCAGACTATGTAGTATTCGAGATAGGGTGACCATATTTCCCTATGCTGAATTTGGGAGACCTGGTAAAATTATTCGTATTCAAGTGAGTTCAATGGCAATTAATCAGAACTATGCAGTACAAACATTCAAATTAACATCAAGTTGACTGAGCCCGTTAAAAAAAAAATACTGTGTACTTGGGTTCTTTTTATTTACCTTTTTATCTTTAAGGCTTTAGGGTTCACATGGGAAGGAGTGAAACACACACACACACACACCTCTCTCACACAGGGAGGGTGACTGACTGACCCAACCCTCCCTCCCCGGCACTCTCCACCTGCCTCTCCTGGTACCTGGCACCACATCTTCCCGAGTCAACATGTGGGAGGTCATGCAGGGTTACATGCATCCCTTCCCCCACCTCCAGATTTCTTCCAGGGTTCACACCAGAATGTGGCCAGCAGCAGCCTTTTGGCACTGTGCAGGAGGGACGGGATGGGAGCTGCTTCCAGTTGCAGGGGAGGAGGAGTGTGGTGGGGGAGGATGACCTGGCCTGTGTCTTTGCAAAGCTCATCTCTTCCTCACCCCATGCCCCTGCACGTTCCCCTGTGGCTGGAAGCAGCTTGTCCCTTCCTGCCCACACAGTGTAAAAAGGCAGCTAACACCTCCAGGCTGCTGCTGGTCACCAACATAACCCAGCTGCCTCCTGTTCCCCGGCTACAGTGCAGGCAGGAAAGTGTTAAGCCCTAAGGATGCATTGTGCTCCAGGGCCCAGGGAACCTGACTTCAGGGGCTTCAGAAAATCCGGCCAGAGAGGTGGCTCAGCAAGGAAGGGTACCTAGGGGATGGAGCAGCCCCGCACTCCCTGGGGGCAGGACCCAGGGCATGATTGAGTGTGAAGAGGGTGCTAAGCTTCTGTCCGGAGGGGTGGGGGGCTGCTGTAGAGCCTGCAGGGTCAGAGTGGGAACAGCTGGAAATCGCTTCCCAACTGCCACTCCAGAGCTTAGCTAAGGGGCGCGGAGAAGATTCCCTGTGCCAGTGCTGTGCGGGGCTTTGGCACATGAAGGGCTTAGCTCCTCTTGGCCAGCAACCTGGGCCGGAGGGTTTTGGGCTTTCCCAGGGTGCCAGCTCAGCTAGAGGCAGGGGGGAAGGAAGGAGCCTGCTGGCCAGGATGATGGTGAGCTGAGCGCTCCGAACAGGGGCTGGTTCTCCCCACAGCACTAGGAGTAGGATGAATCCCACTGGGGGGATATGAAGAAGCAGTAGGGCTAGGGTGATGAAGGGGCAAAACAGGGAGAAGACAGCGAGAGGGGGAGCATGTAAAAGGTGGATGGGTGGACAGCAGAGGTGACACGTAACTGGCTGCAGCCTGGCACCTGCCCATACTCACCAGCTGCTGCAGCTCGCAGCCAGCACCGTTCAGAAATGGGACAGAGGGCTGTGCCGATGGATGAGCAGGAGAAGTGCCCAGCCCTATGCGTTGTATCTTCGTCCTGCCACCAGCTTTAGACACCCACCCCCATCGTCTTACACTGGACCCCCTCACTCTCTGCTGGTGGGCAGGCAGCCGGTGAGCAGGGATCTAGCCAGCAGCTGGACTCGCTAGTACTGATGAAGGGAAGACAGAAAATATGGGACAATTTGCCCATTATTAAGAAAAAGTTGTGACAATGGCAGGAGGGCTTAAATGGGACTGTCTCTCTGAAAATGGGATGTTTGGTCACCCTAATTAGAGAAAGCAAAACAAGATCAATCACCAAGAAATTAAATACATGACTTTCAAAGAAGATTTTAAACAATGTTGCAAAGAAATATCGCAAAAGTATTTACATTTTCTTTTTAATAGTAACCTCCATGATATACAGATCACAATATTATTTAAGACCCAGTAATGTTGTATTTTCCATAGCATTTTTCTTCAAGTTTTCCACCTTGCATTTCCAGTGATTTAGCGCTACTGATTTTAGCAATGGTGTCAACATTAATGTAAATCACCTGCCCACATTTTAGTCACCACGTCCCTCAAACCCAAACCCAAGGCTAGATGATTGTGGTTAGAATCCTAGTGGCCTGTCCACAAGTAAAGTTCCTGCTGTTTTCTATTTTTGGTGGAGCTGCACCAGTGGTAGTACAGTGGCGGAAAATGTAAAGACAAATGTTAGTGTAAACTAAACCCATAGAATTCAAATGCTTGTTGTTGTGTCCTTTTGTCAATTCTGGAAGCTGGTTCAGTAACAAAAGCTGTCTGTCCCAGGACAAGAAACTGTACATCAGTTCTTGCTGATAATTTTGCAAGTCTCATTTGAAGTGTGGCAGATATACATAATTTTCTCCCTAAAATCCTTGTTGAGGGTGAAGAATTAACCCTTTAGTGGTTTGACTACTTATTAAATTACCTTAAAAACCAGAAAGCCTGACTTGGAGCGAGCATAAACATTTATCAGATCATCATAGTGGATCTGGTGAAGTCTGTCCACATATTTGGACGTGAGCAGGATAAAGGCAGGCATTAGCTAAAGGTTCCCAGCTGGTGAAAGGAGATTCAGGGGAACAGCCAATCTGCTCTTTTGCTGGAGCTCTAAGATACCAAATAAATAGCAAGATGTCTAAAAAAAAAGTTCAATATCTAATCATTTAGATTAATAGATTTTAAGGCCAGAAGGAACCATTATGATTATCTAGTCTTCTCAGCTTCCTTAGAGAAGCATGAAATTGAGGAGAGGCATATCTTCCTGAATCAGATGGGCACCCAATGGCAAATGCAGAAGTTGAAGAGACTATATTCAAGCTGGCTGCAGAATTTAGCCAATTTCATGCACCATAATGATAGAGTGGGTCCCCATGATAATAAGTTGTCAAGGGAGATGAAGAATCAACCGGAGCATCAGGAACAGAGTCATAAGAAGGTTTAGCCTTCTTGGAAGGAGGTGGCATGGAGACCTCCTGGACCCAAGAATGACCCTTAAATTCCATCCCAAATGACAGTAGGATGGACTCTGATTGCCTTCTATGATGAGATAACTGGCTCTGTGGATATGGGGAAAGCAGTGGACATAATATATCTTGACTTTGGCAAAGTTTTTGATATGGTCTCCCACAGTATTCTTGCCAAAAAATTAAAAAAGTATGGATTGGATGAATGGACTATAAGGTGGATATAAAGCTGGCTAGATTGTCACGCTCAACAGGTAGTGATCAACGGCTGGATGTCTAGTTGACAGCCGGTATCAAGCCGGTTGGTCCTGGGGTCGGTTTTATTCAACATCTTTATTAATGATCTGAATGATGCGATAGATTGCACCCTCAGCAAGTTCACAGATGACACTAAGCTGGGGGGAGAGGTAGATGCACTGGAGGGTAGGGATAGGGTCCAGAGTGACCTAGACAAATTGGAGGATTGGGCCAAAAGAAATCTGACGAGGTTCAACAAGGACAAGTGCAGAGTCCTGCACTTAGGATGAAAGAATCCCATGCACTGCTACAGGCTGGTGACCAACTGGCTAAGCAAAAGTTCTGTAGAAAAGAACCTGGGGATTACAGTGGATGAGAAGCTGGATATGAGTCAACAGTGTGCCCTTGTTGCCAAGAAGGCTAATGGCATATTGGACTGCATTAGTAGGAGCACTGCCAGCAGATTGAGGAAAGCGATTATTCCCCTCTATTTGGCACTGGTGAGGCCACATCTGGAGTATTCCATCCAGTTTTGGGCCCCCCACTACAGAAAGGATGTGGACAAATTGGAGAGAGTCCAGCGGAGGGCAACGATCAGGGGGCTGGGGCACATGACTTATTGGGAGAGGCTGAGGGAACTGGGGTTATTTAGTCTGCAGAAGAGAAGAATGAGGGGGGTTTTGATAGCAGCATTCAACTACCTAAAGGAGGGTTCCAAAGAGGATGGAGCTCAGCTGTTCTCAGCGGTGGCAGATGACAGAACAAGGAGCAATGGTCTCAGGTTGCAGTAGGGAAGGCCTAGGTTGGATATTAGGAAAAACTATTTCACTAGGAGGGTGATGAAGCACTGGAATGGGTTACCTAGAGAGGTGGTGGAATCTCCATCCTTAGAGGTTTTTTAGGCCCATCTTGACAAAGCCCTGGCTGGGATGATTTAGTTGGGGTTGGTCCTGGTTTGAGCAGGGTGTTGGACTAGATGACCTCCTGAGGTCTCTTCCAACCCTAATCTTCTGTGATTCTATGACTCAAAGTTCCCAGACCTGATGCCTTACTTCTGAGGGTCTCTCTTGCTGCCTGGAAATACTGTGGCTGTAGTGGGAGATGAACTGTTTTTCAAATATGCTGTTTTGCCTCTTACTGAGCTCCCAAGGTGTTTATAAACCATTATGGAGGTGGTCTTGTCAGAGACTTGGAATGTTATGGAGCTATGGTCTAACCAGAGGTTTGTAATAAATCAGATATGAGTGAGTTGATTCCTTTCTAATGCGTAAATTTGGGGACAGTCTTTGATAAATCCCTGAGACAACTCTTGCACGCTTAAGAGAAGATTGCGAGGGCAATTCTCACTCAGATACAGGTCACTCAAATATTGACAAGAAATGTCCTCTCAGACAGGTTTCACCTATCAGAAAACATACTAAATCTTCAATTGAATCTGAAGTTAGGAGTCATACAAATCTAGATCACTCTAACTGCTTAAATCAGTTGTTTAAAAGCATTATGAGAAGATATAGCAAACATCTCAACAAGGATGACCTTATAAGACTTAAAAGCAGCAAAGAATCCTGTGGCACCTTATAGACTAACAGACGTTTTGGAGCATGAGCTTTCGTGGGTGAATACCCACTTCCTCAGATGCATGTAATGGAAATATCCAGGGGCAGGTATATATATGTGTGCTAGCAAGCAAGCTAGAGATAACGAGGTCAGTTCAATCAGGGAGGATGAGGCCCTGTTCTAGCAGTTGAGGTGTGAAAACCAAGAGAGGAGAAACTGGTTCTGTAATTGGCAAGCCATTCACAGTCTTTGTTCAATCCTGAGCTGATGGTGTCAAATTTGCAGATGAACTGAAGCTCAGCAGTTTCTCTTTGAAGTCTGGTCCTGAAGTTTTTTTGCTGCAGGATGGCCACCTTAAGGTCTGCTATAGTGTGGCCAGGGAGGTTGAAGTGCTCTCCTACAGGTTTTTGTATATTGCCATTCCTAATGTCTGATTTGTGTCCATTTATCCTTTTCCGTAGACACAAATCAGACATTAGGAATGGCAATATACAAAAACCTGTAGGAGAGCACTTCAACCTCCCTGGCCACACTATAGCAGACCTTAAGGTGGCCATCCTGCAGCAAAAAAACTTCAGGACCAGACTTCAAAGAGAAACTGCTGAGCTTCAGTTCATCTGCAAATTTGACACCATCAGCTCAGGATTGAACAAAGACTGTGAATGGCTTGCCAATTACAGAACCAGTTTCTCCTCTCTTGGTTTTCACACCTCAACTGCTAGAACAGGGCCTCATCCTCCCTGATTGAACTGACCTCGTTATCTCTAGCTTGCTTGCTAGCACACATATATATACCTGCCCCTGGATATTTCCATTACATGCATCTGAGGAAGTGGGTATTCACCCACGAAAGCTCATGCTCCAAAACGTCTGTTAGTCTATAAGGTGCCACAGGATTCTTTGCTGCTTTTACAGATCCAGACTAACACGGCTACCCTCTGATACTTATAAGACTTAAGGAATAATGATCAAGCTTCTGAGAGCATGGAGCCAATGTAGAATACCACTCAGCCAAAAGATGACAGACACACTTGTTACAAATTGTTCATTTAAATCAAAAACCTTTTGCAGATTTGAAATGAAACTACACCCTTAGCCTTAATTTGGCTTAGTTCATTGAAACATAAGCCTGGTTTAGAACAGGTTATTGAAATTTGAACCATGGCACCTTCAGCAGCACAGTGGCTCATAACCACTTTGTGACCTTAGTTTACTGTTGACTTACAGGAAAGATGAGCATAGACTGAATATCAACTTCCTGGAGGACCCTATTTTTTTTATTTTTGGGGTGGGAGGGGGAGATCACTCAAATTCTGAGAAGGCCTGACCTTACTTTATTAACAAGTTATAAGATTTAATCAGTGTGGTATTTCTCCTAATGCCACTTATATACAACACATTATTTACATAACAAATAATACTTTGTCCTTTTATAGCACCTTTGCGATATAAAGAATCCTCTGAAGAACATTCCAAAGGTGATTAAGTATTGTCTTCCTGCATACAGAGGCTAAGACTAAAGATCATACAGCAGGTTAGTGGCAGAGTCAGGAACACAATCACTGTCTTCTGACTTACAGTTTTTTTCTTTCATATTAGGTCATTCTACCTCAAAGTTTGCATGGCTCTTCAAAAGCGTATTAAAGACACTTACGTGAAGGGGCTTACAATATAACTTACATTTCTATGATACACCAGATAGCAATTCTACAAAGCAGATGCTATTAAAGAGAAATGTTGGAAGAATTTGCAAAGCAAGAGGATTATAAAGAAGGATTTGGAACTGAAGTTGTTTGGTGCATCAGAATCAAGACGGCATTCCAGGCATAGGGTATCATATATAAGAAGCTGAAAGTGAAAGAACTCAAAAATAGCATTTAAGGAAGACTCTTAAAGGATTCTAAATTCCTATTCCTAACCATCCATACACATTTCCGGCTCTCATCTAAGCAAGGGATAAATCAAGAACTTTATCCATATACCAGGCCGCATTCAAGCAATACTTGTATACTTTGCACATACTTTTAGCACTACTACACTTATATCTCCTGCTAAGTAACTCATTTGATTAACAAAAATTGAAATTAGCTGTCACTGACTCTTTCAGCCACTCTCCTCCATCATCTCCCACTTCTGTTGTAAATCATTATCTAGAGGCAAACCAAGGCTTTCAAATACTTGTTTAATTCTCAGTCTCCGCCTGTGTCTTTGTAGCTGAAGTGCATTGCATGGGGTCATTAGTTTCACTGTGTACCTTGAACATGTTTAATTATGCTATTATGCAACTTTTTCTTTTCAAATTATTATGGCATTATTTTCAGTATTCCATTTTATTTCATCTGCTATAAATTCAGGCTGCAGATTTGTCATGGACAATTTTGTGGATGAGTCATGATAACATTGTCAATATCACAGCTCTTGGGAATCATGGGGAAAATTATAAAAAGTCATAGAAAGGTTTTGTAGCAGCTAAACTACTTTTGCAAAACCAGGTATCTGGTTCTTTTAAAAACATGTTTTTTGGAGAACCACAAGACTTTCTGGATACTTAGCGATATGCTGCGTTGGTTTCTTTCCCGAGGCATAGGGTAGATCTCTTTGTAGACTCTGAGGCTTTGTCTTCATTGGAAATTTAACTATGTTCCCACCAGGAATTTTCTCCTTAACGCACTCCCCATTCATACAACACCCCTCAGTCATGCCATAGTTGTGCCATGTGACAAGGCAGCCACCATGCCCTGAGGTATAGGGCAGAGCCTGAGTTAGCTTCTCAAATATTTTGTTAACCAAAAGAAACTGCAGTTAAAATATATGACCAATGACAACAATCAGTAGATGATGGTTCACCAATCCCTTCTCACAAGCCCTGTGTGTGCCCAATCTTGGGTACAGTATTGTCATCTATCTGTGCGCTGACCAGAAGTTAACTAGTTTCATCTGCCTCTGCTTAGGGTCTTCAGTCCCATGCTACTTCTGCTGCTTTGGTTATCTTTGGTATCTGAAAGACTGTCTGCTAACAAGCCCCTGTATCAGCATGCAGTCACCTGGCTGGAGACTGATACCAAATCTTGGGTGATCTTTGGGCTGAAGCATGCAAAACCCATGATTTGGATCACTGAAGAGGAACCTTCACTTCAACTGTATAACAATTAGCATTGACAATCACTAGCTGATCATGGGGTCAACTGTACCTAGGGTGACCAGATGTCCCAATTTTATAGGGACAGTCCCAATTTTTGGGTCTTTTTCTTATATAGGCTCCTATTACCCCCCACTCCCTGTCCCAATTTTTCACATTTGCTGTCTGGTCACCCTAACTGTACCATACAAAAATGAAGGGAGATTAAGAATATCAGGGGGAGCTACCAGAAAGCCAAGGATAACAATCACAAGTCCAGTGCTGCCTTGATGAGCTCCCCATTTTATGAGGTGATGACTGCATGTTGAGCAGATCCTTGAGCATAGAGCCCGACTACAGCATGGACTCCTTTGTGGAACAAGTACAGGAGTGGGTTCGAAATCCAGATGTCTTCAAGGATACAGAATCCATCTCTTCAAACAGCAACCCCCTGGAAGAAGACCTCAGTCCCAAGTCACAGGGACTTTTAAGAGGTTCGGACCAAGAAGAGCATAGAGGTATTGAGGGGATCCTCATGGAAGAACCAGAGGAGAACACAGCATCTCAGCTGAGTAAGACGGGTGAAGTCATTGTATTATTATTTGGAATATTATAAAAAATGTGGACAGGTTTTAGCCCTTTTACCATGTCCTCTAACCTATGGACAACAATGGCTGTCAATAAGCCATGGACAACAATGGCAATCAATAAGCCATGGAAAAGCATCACCAGTATCTGCTGCACTCCATGCCCATTCCAATGTGGGTAATAGAACAGATACACTGATGATGTGCAGTTTCATTATTTGTGATGCATCAAGGTTTTGTGTTATGTCTGGGAGGTTTGTTTTGCAATTGTTCCTCCTCCTCCTCCATTTTTAAACTGTGTTAGGGCAGCTGGACTGCCTACATATGTTTACCTTCAATGAATGTAAGTAAAGAAAAAGAAAAATGCCAAATGAACCATATTTCTTTCTTTAATTCATGTTCAAACACTACATTTGATTTCAAGGCAACAGCCCCAGTGTGCCAGTCCCATTAATTATCCTCTGAGTACTCTCTATTCAGTGCAGGAATGTAAGCGCATGAGGCATCTCTTATGTCCTTTGCTGTAACAGACCCTGCACCAGCATCAGCAGGCACAAGGCAATAATCTCTAAGAGACCCCCAAACCACCACTGTCCTCACATATAGTGGGAAGTACACAACAAGCCCCCATCCCATGCATATGATTATATACACTACAAAACCATAAGCAGTGCCACATTGCTTTCAGTGGCCATATGCACATTCCACCACCATCTTGCACCTTCTCAGCATATAGTTAAACTGCCTCCTGCCCAGTGGGTACAATTCAGGATAAGACTTCATCAAACCAGGGTAACAGAAAATAAGGCTGGATCACCTAAAATCACAATTTTCACAGACATCCCAATAATGACACTGTCGTTACAGGCAGAACAATGTATCAGCTTTTCCATATTAAAACAGGCCAGACCTCGAGATCACCCTGGCACGATGCACTTGGACAGCACATCCTATGTGGGCATCCATGAATATGCCACCAGAGTCAGTTGTTGCGCTTCTGCTTGTAACTTCAAGTCACTACCTCTGCCCTCTCTGGGCAAAAAGCTGCAATGGAAACACCCACCTCTCTATCTTGGCAACAGCTTCTGCAGAAACATGCCAAAGAAACATTTCCTACATGAAAGTCAGCAGTGGTTGGTCCCAGATCTTATGATAGTGGGATCCATAGTTTCAGCACTAGGACACAATGCACACCACTACAGCACTTTAGGTCTTACCCAAATGCCCAATGCATTTCCTGGCCCTAGATAGTTTCCTCTCACAATCCCCAAAGTGGGCAGACAAGTTGTCCCACAAACACACACATGGAGCAGGATAGAGAGTTGTAGTACTACGAAACACAAAATATGCACCCAGATATTTGTACTGCCTCTCATGACCCAGAAACATCACCAGTGCAGATATAGGTGTGACAGCAGCATGAGGAACTAGACAGAACTAACTGGTGAGTTAGACTACTCAGAGGTGTCAACTTTCTCCAGCGCCGGTGAGTGCCTGTGCCCCCCTGCCCCAACTCCACCCCATCCCCGCCCCCATTCCAACCCCATCTCCAAAGTCCCCGCCCTAACTCTGCTCCCTCCCTGCCCCTATTGGATCCCTTCCCCAAATCCCCACTCCAGCCCCGCCTCTTCCTCCAGCGTGCCACATTCCCCCTCTCCCTCCTCCCTGCCTGCCTCGCAAATCAGCTGTTTCATGGCACAAGCTCTGGGAGGGAGGGGGGAGAAGCAGGATGTGGTGGCGCGCTCGTGGAGGAGGTGGAGGTGGAGGAGAGCTGGAGCAGGGGGGCGGGGCCACAGGGAGCTGT
Organism: Gopherus flavomarginatus; assembly: GCF_025201925.1. Classification (NCBI taxonomy): domain Eukaryota; kingdom Metazoa; phylum Chordata; order Testudines; family Testudinidae; genus Gopherus; species Gopherus flavomarginatus. The sequence goes on from NC_066617.1 coordinate 90,895,892, forward strand.
CAGTGGGTGCTGAGCACCCACCGATTTTTTTCCGTGGGTGCTCCAGCTCTGGAGCACCCACGGCTTCGGTGCCTATGCGACTACTGTGAGATGATTACCCAAAATTGCCCAACTTGTAATTAGCCTGCAATGAAGATATAACTTAAGGCCTTTTCTTCACTAGAAAAAAGGTGCGTTCCTAACCTTAGATAACTAGCAGGACCTAACTCCTAGTGTAGATAAGGCAGTTTTAGTTTACATATGAGTTAGCAGGTCCAGTTAGACTACAGTTTACCTTCATCTGCTAACATCTGTGAAAACTACAAACTGCCTTGTCTACAAGGATTTTACTCAGGGCCGTCCTTAGCCATAGGCAGAATAGACAGCCACCTAGGGCACCATTAGGTCTGGGGGCACCGCTCTGCCAGGAGCCCGGACAGATGGGAAGCAGAGGAGCATGTAAGAGCAGGGCTGTTGGGTCCTAGAGAGATGAATGCAGCACAGTCTGAGAGAGGGGATTGGCTGCTGGGGTCTCTGGGAAGGGGTGGGGGAAGGAACTCACCTGCGAGTGTGACTCCTTCCCCCGGCATGAGGTGAGGCAGGCTCGGTGGCTCTGGCAGTATCCTTTGTTGTCCTCCTTAACATCCGTTCTCCTCCCCCCTGCCCCATGGAGCACCCCACCTTTCTCCTTCCCCCCACGGAGCACCCCTCTTTCCCCACTCCTTTCCCTGGCTGCCCACTGAGGAATGAAAGTGAAAGTAACTTACTTCCTTGGCAGGCAGCCAGGATTGGAATGGTCGCACAGGACTGGGCTGGGGATACCCAGATAGCATGTGCAAAAAATCGGGACGGGGATTGGGGTAGGGTGAGCAGATGTCCCACTTTTATAGAGACAGTCCCAATTTTGGGGTCTTTTTCTTATATATGCTCCTAGTGCCTATATAAGACAAAGCCCCAAATATCAGGACTGGCCCTATAAAATCAGGATATCTGGATCTGGTCACCCTAGCTGGGGAGTGCATCTCTCCCTCAGGCGGAGCTGCACAGGGCAGGATGAGCTGCTGTGGCTCCATGGGTGCCCTGTCCCTGAGATCAGATGCTGTGCTAACTTTACCATGGTCCGTTGGGCTGGCGGTGGTACCCATTGGCGTGTGATCGGACCTGAGGGTTTGCTGCTGCTGTTGCCACTCTGCACCCCAAGAGGTGGATTTTGGGGTCCTGCAATTTTCCACCTATCTCCTCCTCTACTGCAGCTATTGGATCAGCAGGCTGGGGGGTGAGCCAAGCATGAAAGCATGCTGTGTTTCCATTTAGATTGTCATTTAACAAATTTGTTTGCCAAAAATTCTTGCTAACAATCCTGAATTCAATTTCAATTTTTTTTTAAAAAAAAATCATTATCTTAGCCAAAAACAGAAAATTAAGTTGTTGACCATTATTTGTGACAAGTTTGGTATGGGAAAGGGAGTGGGCCAGTTTTCATCAGAGAAACAAAAAATGTTGACTGATTTTCTTATAGCCCTGTTACTGCTAAATAGAGCCCTCCAACAACTGTAATATGCTCATCTCTTTACTAGTGTATAGAGCAGTAGTTCCCAAACTTTAACAGCCCACAAACCCCTTTCATTAAATTGTGAAATGTCATGAACCCCCTCCTAAAAATGAATATTTTCAGGGATTTAAGTTTAAATTTCCTCAGTGTGATGGATGCCCCAACTGCCCGCCCCGCTCTTCCTGGGGCTCAGGCTGGGGTTCGGGCTGCTGGTTCCCCCGCTGATGGGGGCAGGGCTCAAGCTGCCAGCCTCATTCTTCCCGTTACTCAGGCTGCCAGCCCCGCACAGAGCACTGGGGTTCAGGCTGCCGGCTCCTCTGCTGACCACCAGGACTTGGGCTGCCAGCCCCAACTGCCTGGCCCCACTCTCCCTGAGGCTTGGTCTACCAGCCCCGCATGGAGTGCTGGGCTTTGGGCTGTCGACTCCTGTGCTGACCGCCAGAACTCGGGCTGCCAGCCCAAACTGCCCAGCCCCGCTCTCCCTGGGGCTCAGGGTGTTTACCCTACAACCGGGTCCCACCTGCTGTCTCCAATGCCCGGGGTCCTCTGGCCACCATTAGTGAAATTTTTCTGGCGACCCCCATGTAACGTTCTGCAAACCCCCAGGGGTTTGCGAACCTCAGTTTGGGAACCACTGGTACAGAGCAGGGGTCGGCAACCTACGGCACACATGCCAAAGGTGGCATGCTAGCTGATTTTTGATGTTCTGGGGTTTCGGCTGCTGCCCCATTGCCAGCCGAGGTCCAAGCCGCTGGCCCCACTCAGCACCCGCTGCTGGCCTTGGGACCCCCAAGGAATCCCAGGCTGGCAGCAAGCTAAGCAGGCCGGTGGCTGAGACCCTGGCTGAGCCACTCAGCCCACTGTCGGCCTGGGGTTCCATTCACTCAGCTGGCAGCAGGCTGAGCGGGACTAAATTCAACGAAATAGGAAAACAAGAGCAACTAATGACAAAGTGCAAGAAACAAGAGATCCTCCTGAAGCACAGTGATAGTTCTGATTTAAATGGACTTGAACTGCACGAAGAATTGAGTACACTGTCATCAGTGTTGCCACATGCAAAATCAATGATGGATATTGTACAGTTTATTCATACCAGCAAACTTGTTGATATATATATATATATTCTAATATGTACATTACCACTCATATTCTACTGACAATTTCTGTAACAGTAGCATCAGGAGAACAGAGTTTCTCAAAACTAAAGCTCATTAAAAACCATCTCCGCTCTACAATGAGTCAGGAATGCTTGACTGGTCTTGCTATTCTTGCAATCAAACAAGACATCACTTTGTCTTTGTCATATGATGACATTATTACTGATTTTGCAGCCAAAAAAGCCAGAAAGATTGCTTTTAATTAAAAAACTAATCCTTGTTTCAATACCTCTTCATATAAATTTCCAATAAAATGGTGACAAATTAAAAAAATTATATTATTTGCATCGTTCTGTCAAATCAGAATTTTTTCTGTAGTGCTACTTCTTTAGTGCTAGTTCATCAGCATTACAGTGTGCTTAATTAAGTTAAACTGGTTTTAATAACATGCATGTGTCAAGTTTTCCAATACTGTAAGCTTATGTTTGTGTTGCTCAGAGCAAGTCAGGCACAGGGGCACCAGTTCAATAATTCCGCTTAGGGCACCATAAATCCTAAGGACAGCCCTGATTTTACTTCCTGTTAGCTAACACAAGAACAAACCTGTTTTTCTTAGTGAAGATGCACCCTGAGAGTGTAGTTGGGTCCAGTGAGAGTGTGCATTGATGCCTGAGATGTTTCATTTGCAATTAGCAATTGACGGTTGTGGGCAGGCAGTGGAGAGAGAAGAGGATTAGATGAAAGGAAGGAAAGAGCTTCAGACAAGATAAGAAAAAGAAAAGTAGGGACTGAAAAGAAGGAAGAGTTCTCAGCAATGAACAAAAGAAAGTTGTGTGGGAGAAAACAGGAGAGAAACAAGAGGGAAAAGGAAGATACATTTTTTTGTTAAAGGAACACGATAGTGGAAAAGAAGAAAGATGGCGGATTCTAGAAAGAAAAATTAAACACTAAAAAACAAAAGGGAAAAAGGAAGAAAGACAAAAACATAGGAAAACAACGCAAATTGAAATCATTATTCCAATATGAATGCCAAAATGTTACAAATACAATGTTTTGTTTTATATGCAAGTATCATCTTTGGTGCAATCCACAGAGCATTATCACGAGAACCCTCCGTTTACCAGCATATGTGCACTTAATATATGCACAGTTGGTTCTGGTAAAGTTAGGGGAGTTACTATCTGGGAAAATTTTGTGACTGCGAAAAGATGTTGCCACAGCTACTTGCTAGTCCATCCCTGGAGTGAGTTTCTTCTATAGGTAGGTGAGGAAGGGATTCCTTAATTCCACCACAATCAATGCTATGGGATGCTAGATCCTACCACTGGGCCCACTCCAGTCAATTTGTCCATGCTTTTATCCTTAAATATGCAATGAAGGTTAGTCTACTTGTAACCCACACACCTCCTGGGTATGGTGTTCTGACCCATATAGTGACACTAAGATAGAGACAGATAGAGAGATTAATGAGTTTGTTTTACAGCCTTAGCTAACAGCTGCTTGGCTTTTGGCTCATGCACTAAGCTCCAGAGGCCCCAGGTTCGATCCTGCCCTCCAATGACCGAGGTCTGTCAGTGTTACAAGTAGAAGCTCATCCAAGATTTCAACTGGGAAGTCTCTGAAGCTTGGGATGAGCTTCCTCAGCTAGGGAAACTATGTAACCCACACTACTCCTTGGTGTGGTCTTCACCCCATATAGTGGCAGAGAGAGTGCAAGAGAGATTAATGAGTTTGCTCTACAGATGCAGTTAACAGCCAGTTGGCATTTAGCTCACACAGTAGAGGCTCATGCACTAAGCTCCAGAAGTCCCAGGTCCAATCCCACCCACCGGTGACAGGGTCTGTTGGTGTTACATCCTATGTATACTGTTCCGGGTGTTAATAATCATGTTGCTGTTGTTATGGATATTATATCTAGATGGATGTGTTTGTCCCCTTCTGACAAAAAATTCCCCTTCCACAATTTCAATGGGTGACTACCGTAATGCATTTCTATCATTCACTATGGTATAACTTTCTCCTCAATCTGTCATGTCAATTTTCCATTCCCCTGATTTAACATCATCCTTAAGAGTAACAGCTTGCTTTGCTTGATGAATAAGAAACCCATAGGTGCTTTCCTGCAAGTTCTCTCTTTTATAGTATCAAACAAATCAATCATTTAAATAAAGTAATTAATTCTTTTCAACTCTACTTTCACCAGAATGAAGAAATTCATGTACCCGTTTTTCTAGTGAAAGAAAAAAAAATGCAGCTAAGCTAATTTTTTTCCTTGTAAGAACAGTAATCAAGCAACAATTGTCCAAGCAACAACTCAAGGAAGCTATTAGGTCTTTAGAAAGATAGTTGATTGTACACATTTCACACAAGTGGAGTCAAATTACTTGGAAGACAGCAATTATCTATTACATTTTGGCAAACATCCATGAAATCTAGCAATCAAAAGGTCAATCCCAAGGTCATTTATTCCTAACGGAACACATTCAATGAAGAATTGAGTGGAGGGGTAAGGAACTTAAAATAGGTACCAACCTAAGCTTTGCCAAACAAATTTTCAAACATCACATGACTGACCACAGATCATATGTTTGGCTGTTGGATTCTCCAGGTCATGTCATAAGTGGAAGAGATAAGTAGATCCAGTGATTAAAATGAAGGTATACTAAGAAGAAAATACCTCTCTCTTGTAAGTATTAATCCCCTCTAGTGTACACTAACAGGAAAATCTCCAATTATATGAACTGTAACATTATCCCTTCTGAAGGACTGTCTCAAAACCAGAAAAAAAAACTGTGGAAATCAATTTATCAAAACTAAAAATGAATGCATGGCCTGCACCGAGTTCTTACTCATTAACATTCAACATCAGAGCTGAATCACGGAAAGAAAATGATGGATGATAAAAAAGTGAGTGGGACAAAACCAACACTTCTTAGAGGGACACAGTTTAGGTTAAAATGATGACTGGGACTTTCAAAGGGAGTTAGATGCCTAACCAGCATACATATTTGTAATTAAAAATCCTTATGTGATAGAAACAACAAGTTAGATTATTACAGTTTCCAGGTAGTTTATCTTACAGGGGCACTGTCAAGCTGAATGTTTATAACAGATTTTTTTAAAGTCCAATTTCTAATACAGTATCAGAAGGCAGCAGTGTGGCCTAGTGGATAAAGGACTGTCTGGGACGCAGGAGTTTGGTTTCTGGTTTCACCAGTGATCTCCTGCGGGACCTTGGGCAAGTCACTTCACCTCTGTATCTCTCTGTTTTCCCATCTGTAAAATGGGGATAATGATATTTACCTTCTACGTAAAGCGCTTTGAAATCTAATATTTAAAAGTGCTATATAAAAGGCAGGTGGTATTTCCTTCCAAAAATAATGGGCCAGGCCCTCAGCTGGAATAAATAATATCACCTGATGATTTAGCCATGAATGCTAAAATTCTTTTTAAAACAGTTAAAGCTTTTTCTGCTCCCATGCTGATGTTTGTAAGAGTCATTTTTGCATGTAAAACATTGACAATAAAAGTAAAACTGTGAAATTAATACACAAAATGCTGTTGAATGTACAAAGTGAACTGAGAAGTTAGAAAAAATGTTTTGCTAACTCCTTTCAGTTTTAGTAATTACAAGTATTACTTGTAAATATAGTAGATATACACATTTCAGACAGAAATATAATTATTCAAAAGTGTCCCTTTAATGGGGTGCATTTTTCTTTTCATTTGTATATACTTTAAAAAGACAGATAATTTTACTCTTCAGATAACACAATTAAACTAAATCAGAGACAGATGGTGTCTGGTATTCTCCTTGAGCCAAATTGTCTAGGCCCTCTATGAGAATGCAAGGCCCAAAATACAATGAAAATATAGCACTTCTACTGCAAAGGGGCTGAGAATATAGAACAGAGGTAAAAGGGTCTGCATTGCAATTGTTGAAGGAACACAGAGAAGGGAATTGAAGGAATACATGAGTGTGTTCTATCGGGGTTTTGTAATCATGAGTTTGGGATGATATGAATGGTGGTGAGAGGATGGGGAATGTGTGTATAGACAATGCTTTTATAATTCTACTTTTGAGAAAACTTCAAATGCTGATAAATGCACTGAAGTTAAACATTTTCACTTAGGCCTTGATCCAAAACCCAATTAAGAAAATGGACACTCTTCTAGATCAGGCCCTTAATCTCCTGTTAAAAAGTTTAAAGAGGGTCAGTTTCTTTATATGACAAACTGCTTTCATATTTATAATTATTATGTTTGCTATACATATTAACCATCTTTCACAGTTTAATATTGGTTACTTTACTTCTCAATAATCATAAATAAAATGGATTGTCAAAGTGCTGTAAAGCAAAGTATTTTTAGATCCAAGTTACTTGTTTCTAGCAATAAGCAATTATAACTGTCAGAATTATCTAGCATTGTTTTTCTGCACTGGATATATGGTAGTTTAACCGTTTAGATTTTGGAAATGTCAGGTTACCATTCTATAACATCTATATACTAATTGCATGGAAAAGTTCTTCACAGGCTTCTGCCTATTTATTATAATTAACAGAATGTTGCACATGTTCACAGTGCTTTATAAAACAGACTATAAAATGAAACTGCTCAGAAACAAAACCCTTGACTAATACTGGTTAGGATGTAATTTGTTAAACTTTCAGACAACAGGAACTAAATACATCAGTTATATCCAATCTGCTTAGACGTTTATATTTGACTACTGATAATCATTTTTAATGGGGTTTATTTATGACCAATCAGTATTTTTCCCTGCAATAAATATATTAATATTTCTAATTAGCCAGCAGCAGCCCAAAACAGATTTATTCAGTCTGCATGTAGATGATGCTAATAATGTGATAAAAACTAAGAGCACTAATTTTGTTGTCAATTCCATATCCCTTGTAATTACCTCTTAAACAGGCAGCATTTTTCTTATGTAATCATTGCTGTTTTCAAAAGTTTTAAAATGTAGAAAAAATGTTTAGTTAATTCTTCCAAGAAAAAACAATGCATTTCAACATATCTCCTGCATGGGGGCCCAAGCCAGCATACAGTTACACGTGTGTAATTTTACGCATACAAGTAGCCAAATTAATTCCAATGGAACAACTCAGGTGAGTGAAGTTACAACTGTACAACTGTTAGCAGGATCAGGCCCTCTAGAAGGAGTGCCTCTTCTAAATGTGCAGAATACATTTTAATTTAAAAATAATATTTATTTTACAACATGTACAAAGGAGAAACCATTGGTTGTCAAATGTTTTGATTATCTTGGATCATAATCTGCCACCATTACTCCCATTCAGTAGTACCCTACCTCCTTCAGTAGTCTCACTGAAATCATTGCTTCCGTGTTTTCAGGATAGGACCATAAAATAATCTTGATATTTAAATTACCATCAAAAGAATACAGATTAACTCAAATTTAAGTTATGACACTCAACCAGAAAGGGTTAAGCAACCAGCAGGCTAAATGATCTAAATTCAACCTTTAAAGACATATTAGAAAAGTATATAAATCGTAATTAAGGCCATTCCTTATAAATAGCTAACAAAGCCATGTTAAAACAACGAGGAGCAGAACCAGATCTAGGCACCAGCAAAGCAAGCATGTGCTTGGGGTGACACAATTCCAGGGGTGGCATTCCAATCCTTTTTTTTTTTTTTTTTTTGCTTGGGCAGTTGCAGCAAATTGCTTGGAGCAGCAAAAAACCAAGAGCCGGCCCTGACAAATAGTCCTTGTGGCACCTTAGAGACTACAAATTTATGTGGGCATAAGCTTTCATGGGCTAAAACCCACTTCATCAGATGCATGGAGTGAAAAATACAGTAAGCAGTATAAATATTACAGCACATGAAAAGATTGGAGTTGCCTTACTAAGTGGGGAGTCAGTGCTAACGAGGCCAATTCAGTTAAGGTGGAAATGGCCTATTCTCAACAGCTGACAAGAAGGGGTGAATATTAAGAGAGGGAAAAGTACTTTTGTAGTGCTAACAAGGCCAATGCAATCAAGGTAACTCCCATCTTTTCATGTGCTGTAATATTTATACTGCTTACTGTATTTTTTACTCCATGTATTTGATGAAGTGGGTTTTAGCCCACAAAAGCTTATGCCCAAATAAATCTGTTAGTCTTTAAGGTGCCATAAGGACTCCTCATTGTTTTTGCTGATACAGACTAACATGGTTACCACTCTGAAACCTAAAGCCATGTTGGACTCTAAAGCTTTGAAATGTAGACTTGTATTGTTAGAGAAGTGGAAGAAGATAGTGACTGTATTGGTCTGTGTTTATCTATATCTTGTTAGATGTTAACAACAAAACCAGATGGTTCCTGTCTGTTACTATATTCTATTGATTCAGAGCTCAAAAGGGGATATTAACATTTAATTGGAACTTGGGTGTAATAATGTCATTGTCTATACTTCTCTTTGAAGTTTGTAGTAAATGGCCTATGAACTGCTTAATGGATAATTATCTTATGCTGATGAATGGAACTAACTACCTGTGTATACTTAGGAGATAGGAGGTTTTACTTCAAAGCCACAATGCTTCACCCAAGGAATACTGGCTGTCAAGAGGCTATGGATAGCCTGCCAGAAATTTATAAAAGAAAAACTTGGCCAGGGGAAAATTGAGTCACATGACTGAGGTCTCCAGCTTCAGCCTGGATTATCATGGAAGAATTTGAACAAACTCTATATGGACTGCCTATTTGGACTATAACTTGAAAAACTGATTCTGGAAAGAATGTTTTGCAACTCAGCAGCTCACCTTCTCTACTATGAAAGTGACCTAAAAACTTGATTCATATCTGTATGTATAACAATCTTTTAATCATAATACTTCCTTTTCTTTTTAAACAAATCTTAGATTAATTAATAAGAATTGGCCGTGAGTATTTGGGTAAGATTTGAAATATTCATTTATCTGGTAGGTAATATGTCCGGTCCCTTGGGATTCACAGAATTTTATATATGCTGAACAAGATTTTCAGTAATCCTCATCATATTTGACTTGGTTGTCTAGGTGGGAGCCCAAGGCTGGATTGCTTTAAGGGAGCTGTGTTTTTGGCTTCTGGGTAACCAGTAAGGTGCTGTAAGAAGTTGTTCTGTTGCTGGCTTGGTGAATCTATTTATTAGAATAACCATCAGTTTTGGGGACCATCTGCTCCATTTTTTGCAGTTTGCCCTGACTGAGCAATCTCAGTGAGGCCCCCTCCAGGCTACAACAGTCACAAAAGTGAATGTGGGTTGGTTCACCCATTTTCTAGAATTATTAAAATGAGCTTTTAGCTCATGTTCAGCAACTGAAAACAAACTAAGAGCTGCCCTATGGGAGTAGCTGAGTATTTCCCTGCAGGGGCGGTGCCAGGCCCCAGCACACCAAACGCATGCTTGGGGCGGCATGCCATAGGGGGCGCTCTGCCGGTCGCCGGGAGGGTGGCAGGGAGCTCCAGTTGACCTCCCGCAGGTGTGCCTGCATAGGGTCCGCTGATCCCGCAGCTCCGGTTGACCTCCTGCAGGCGTGCCTGCGGAGAGTCCGCTGGTCCCGCGGCTCCAGAGCGCCCCCCGCGGCATGCCGCCATGCTTGGGGCAGCGAAATGTCTAGATCCGCCCCTGTTTCCCTGACACAAAGGAATCTATGGGTGCAAAGCCAGCACAAAGAACGCTACTCAGGCAGGGAGTACTTTGGGACTAGGGAGGAGGCATGTCAGGGATAGAATGCAGTAGGGCAGAGCTCACATTACTCTAATTGATCTTTGGCCTGTAGAGCTTCTTGCTATTGCATAGTTTAGAGCAGGGGTCGGCAACCTTTCAGAAGTGGTGTGCCGAGTCTTCATGTGTTCAGTCTAATTTAAGGTTTCGTGTGCCAGTAATACATTTAAACATTTTTAGAAGGTCTCTTCCTATAAGTCTATAATATATAACTAAACTATTGTTGTATGTAAAGTAAATAAGGTTTTTTAAATGTTTAAGAAGCTTCATTTAAAATTAAATTAAAATGCAGAGCCCCCCCGGACTGGTGGCCAGGACCCGGGCAGTGTGAGTGCCACTGAAAATCAGCTCACGTGCCGCCTTCGGCACATGTGCCATAGGTTGCCTGCCCCTGGTTTAGAGCATCCATATAGCTGCTCTATGTTATACGAAGGGCAATTTTAGTTTATGGCTCGCCCAAGATAAGGAGAGCAAAAAAGTGGTTTAAAGCCACCTCCTCCTTCCAACAGTGTCTACTGTAAACTCAGGGGATTGAGCCAATTGTTTCAGACTGCCTAGCTGAATATTCCAAAAGAGAACTCTGCATTGGTTTACATTAGGTCATGTCTGGAAGGATTTCTTCACCATCATAAGGGCTAAAACCTCCCATTTCTTCCTTCTCTCCCATTTTCTAAACTTCCTCATTCTAATACACCTACATTATGTCTCCATCTTTACACTTTTGTAAAATATTGTCCTCCCATACGGCTTTATAGGAAATATGAACAAGAAGAAAAAAATCAGTGTAAAAAATTGCATGAAATAATTTGCTATAATAGTAAAGACAAGAAATTAAGCACTCAAAATCAGGAAATGCAGCATTAGGGTTGACACTTTCACTTTCCCCTTTGTATATATATGCCAGAAAATGTAGTATCTTTTTATCATATGATTAATCAATGCTTCAGATTATAATACAAGAGGTGTTAATTCAAGGAATACATTTAACAATGTAGAGGGCCTCAACTATGAATAGATTTTTAATGATAATATAGCTAATATATATATAAAATTAGAAAAAGATTGATGTTCTCTGCAAATCTAATGCCCTTGACCCTACAATTAACTGTATACAAATGCATTGCACCATCCGCACAGAGTCTGACTGACTTCACTGAATTCCAATATCAGAGCTTAGGCTTTCAGTTAAACAAAAAATTGTTAATGGTGCTCAGTACTCTGTTGAATTATTTTAAGCATATTTTACTAAGAAGAAAGGCCATTTGAAACAAATGTTTACTCAGATATAGATATTGATTTCTTGCATGTAAATAGGACAATCTAAATGTAAACAATGCTATAGAATAACATCAAAGACAAAACTATACACCACCCAAGTGACTAACTTACATATTGTTGTAGCATGATCTAGTTAATCTACTTAACTTCTGTTTCAATTTTTCCATTTGTAAAATGGAACAGTTATGGATAGTTACATAAATACAATCTAATTGAATGCTAAATAAAATCGTATTGCATGCTAGAAAGGACAGTATTTGGCACACTATGACTATTGCAAATATGCTCCAATTTCTGATATATTCTGTATCAGTGAACTTTTGTTGTAGATAGAAAATAGAAATAGAAAACTACTATTTCATACAACTTTAATATATTTAAAATATCGTTTGACAGTAGAAAGAATTCAGTCCTCCGTTTTCTATGATGACATTTACATAACACCTCCCCCATCCTAATGCACACACGGACACATGTGTACGTGCCCTAAATATGCATCTATTAAACAGACACCAGACTTGTATGTATGCTGTCTCACAAACACTTTAACTGCTAAGAATATGATTATTTGCTTGGGAAACTGCATTTAGGGAGCCCTGATTGATCTCAGATGCCATATAAGCATATCCACATTATGCTGAAGGCTCGGCAACTCCCAACAAGCATGTCTGTGCTCTATGAGCAATAACACCACCTCACTGAAGCTGTTGGCATGATAGGAGCCCGAATGTGAAAGCAGCAAAGAGTTCTGTGGCACCTTATAGTGTAACTGACGTATTGGAGCATGAGATTTCATGGGTGAATACCCACTTTGTCGGCTTGCATGCTCCAATATGTCTGTTAGTCTATGAGGCGCCACAGGACTCTTTGCTGCTTTTACAGATCCAGACTAACACGGCTACCCCTCTGATACCTAAATGTGAAGTTCTGGAACAGCCTTCCAAGGGGAGTAGTGGGGGCAAAAGACATATCTGGCTTCAAGACTAAGCTTGATAAGTTTATAGAGGGGACGGTATGATGGGATAGCCTAACATTGGCAATTAATTGATCTTTGATTATTAGCAGGTAAATATGCCCAATGGTCTGTGATGGGATGTTAGATTGGGTGGTGAGTCTACAGAGAATTCTTTCCTGAGGGCTGGCTGGTGAGTCTTGCCCACATGCTCAGGGTTTAACTGATCGCCATATTTGGGGTTGGGAAGGAATTTTCCTCCAGGGCAGATTGGCAGAGGCCCTGGAGGTTTTTTGCCTTCCTCTGCAGCATGGGACACAGGTCACTTGCTGGAGGATTATCTGCACCTTGAGGTCTTTAAACTATGATTTGAGGACGTTAATAACTCAGACATAGGTTAGGGGTTTGTTACAGGAGTGGGTAGGTGAGACTCTGTGGCCTGCGTTATGCAGGAGGTCAGACTAGATGACCATAATGGTCCCTTCTGACCTTAAGTCTATGAATCTATAAATGAGGGAAAACCACCACTCAAGGAATTAAATTTCACCAAGATACTCCAATATCAAGCCCAAAGACTTTAGTTAGACCAAAGTATTTCATCCTTGTGAGCAGCCCTCAGGAGATTAAACTGCATATCACCAAGGTGCCAGTGATGTCTTATGCAATCAGAGGGAATTGATTAGGTGAGATATGCCCCGATAATACCAGCATGTGACTCATGTCCCATGCTACATAAGGCAGCAAACACCCCTGCCCTCCTGCGATTTCTCTGACAATCTGATCAAGAGAGAAATTCCTTCCCAATCACAAATATGGCAACCAATATGACCTTTAGCATGTCACCAGGACACACCAAACAAGCATCTGAAAAGTAGATTCTCTGTACCATCTCAGAACACTGGTCCACTCTGTCTGGTGTTCCGTCTTCAGCTGTGGACAATCTCTGATGCTTCAGATGAAAGCAAACCCCAGCCCTCCTCCACAATCAAAGAATATATCTAAGCAATTGTTGGAAAGTTTTCAAACAGCTCTAATTGTGACCATTTAAGAAAGTGATTCAGATCTGTGATTCACTTAAGAAAGTGATTCACTAACTGTAATCTGTCCTCCAATAAGTATTGGTATAAGTTTAGACATAAATGTGAAGAATAAGATAGATGGGTCAACATTTTCATTTTCGACAGCATAAGGAGACAGCATGGACTAATAAATAGGACAGTGAACTTGGAGTAAGAAAACTTGCCCTGTTCCTGGCTCTGCCACTGACCTTCTATGTGACCTTGGGCAGTTCACTTCACCTGTCTGTGCTTCAGTTTTCCCATCTGTCAAATGGGGTTAATGATCATAGAATCACAGAAATGTTGGGCTGGAAGGGACCTTTAGATGTCATCAAGTCCAGCCTCCTGTATGGAGGCAGGACGAAGTAAACCTAGACTATCCCTGACAGGTCCAACTTGTTCTTAAAAACCTCCAGTGATGTGGATTCCTCAACCTCCCTCGGAAGCTCATTCCAGAGCTTAACAACCCTTGTAGTTAGAAAGTTTCTTTTAATATCTATCCTAAATCTTCCTTGATGAAGATTAAACCCATTACTTTCTTGTCCTGCCTTTAGTGGAAATGGAGAACAATTGATCCCCATCCTCTTTATAGCAACCCTTAACCTATTTGAAGACTTAACAGGTCCCTCCCATCAGTCTTCCTTTACTTATCTTGCTTTGTAAATTTCTTTAAGAATTATGGATGAAAAGAGCTAAGTATTATCATTATATTAGAAATGTGCTTTGTAGAATTCTTAAAATTCCCAGACATTTTGCAGTATTGTATGTGTAGTCAAACTCTGGTTAATTTACATAGTCACATCATGTCTAATAGAGTAGATCTGCTTAGATTATACAAGGTAGCAAAAAGGTAACCCTATCTTTGAGTTTTTCTGGTTGCTTAAGCAACCCAGTTCCAATGTTATGAGGCTGATTATAAAAAATGAAAAAGTAATATTAATGTATGGAAGTCCATTCAAAATCAGAAGTATTCATCTTACTGGTGATTACATTTACCACAAAATTATTAGAAGATCAGACTAACTGTCCATTAATTTTTTGTTAAGCATTTTTAAACCAATAAAGCTGAAAAAGAACTAACCCTAAACAATTACATAAATATTTTCAAAATGCATCAATTTGTTCAAGAAGCTACAGTTCACACTATAGTTCATACTTAGTCTTTTCAGAGAATATCCTCAGTCCTAACAAAATACAGCATCCAGAATAATCATATTATAAAACATTTAGAGATCAAATCCTGCCATCCATATTTAAGCTTTAGTGAGGTGTGAAGGTGTTCACTCACTGCAGGTGTTCCCTTGTGGTGGCGCATGGGTGTAGAAAGCTCTCCCTCTTTCTAGGCACCCCCCTATGGACAGCCACTCTGGGCCTGCAATGGTTTGACTGTCTTGTGACTCTGCCTTCCAGCCAGGTCACATTTACGTCTATCCATTTTGGGGTATATTTAAATTCCAGCAAAAGGTAGCCCCATCTATCAGGTGAGGCACTCCAGGCCTCCCCTGGCTGAGGAACTCAAAGTCTTGATCCTTCTGACCTCAGGGTTTTCTCTTGTTCAGATTACCTCATAACAGCAGTAGGCTTTCTGCCTTCCGCATCTTCGAGGGGTTGGTAGGCCCACCCTCTCTACTGGGTTCCAATCCAGGGCCCAGTGGCAGGCAACTAAGTCCTGCACCAAATAAGGCTATACTGCTGCTTCCTTGGATCACTTCCTACCCAGTCCCCTCTTTCCTAAGAGATCAAATAAACATTGAGCAATTAAAATGAAAGGTAAAGTCTCAGAGCTTCTGAGTGTTTAAAGTATTTTCTCTGTGAGTCTGGCAATGTCCCCACAGCCAGAGATCTCAAGCACCTGGACTCCCTGCAGTGCTCCTTCCCAGGAGCTCAGAATATAGTTCAGTAGCTCACCTCTACCCTCTGCACTCTTGATCTGTTCTTCTTTTGAGTTCCTCCTCCAAGACATGTATGCTTTGAAGTTTTGGTGGGCTGGAGCTGCCTAGGTCCAGAGCAACTGCTTAACTCCTTCCTTACCAATGTGGGATTGGTATACCCTGTTGCAGAAGGCAATGCTCCTGATGATTTCAAGTAAAGATCTGATTCTTCGCTCTTTTTTACATAAGGATCACTCACCCACCACTGCAATAGATAGTCACTGAAAACAAAATAAATAACATGGTGTAGACTGCAACTGTCACAGTTCAGGCCTGCTCAGCTGAAAATACAAATGCACATATTAAACCATGTAAATAATTGAAAGGCTGAGAGCTACACTCCTCTCTAGAAATTAGGATCTAATATTAAAAATAATTTACCAATTATGAAAAAAACCAGAACTCTCTCAGTATTAGTGACTAATACTAACAAACTCAGCTACCTATTAGCAAAATTGATAATAAAAAGAAAACCCACACAACAAGTTTAAGAGATGAAGATCGGGCAGCCTTTTTCAGAATCAGATCCCAAACTCTCCAAATTATAGTAGAAGAAAGCTTTAAAAAAAGTTAAGATCTTCTTCATTGTCTCCATGTTCTACTCTTGAGGGAATTCTGCACCAAAAAATTTAAAATTCTGGACCAAAACCAAAATTTGAACATAATATTTTAAAATTCTACAACATTCTGCAAATTTTATTGGTCAATAAATAAATGTGGAGGCTCCAGCATGGCAATGGGGAACACAGGCCACTGGCTGCACAGAGATGAAAGATCACCCTCCTGTCCTTGTTGACTCAGTGCCCATGTCCACTGGGCCCGTAGACCTGTGAACAGTTACCTGCTTCAGTACATTTCTGTGAGCTGTGGGTACTGGGCTGGGTTTTCTTGGTGCTGATGATACTGAGGATACCAAGATTGTTTCTGGCTTTCTCAGGGCTCACTATGGGGACTTCTTGCTCTCAACAATTTCTGAGAGAAGTCAGCAGCATGTTTCTTCTACCCACAGCCTTTAAACATTGAGGACTGTGGGGAAGACTCATGTCTGCCAGGTTACTTGTGGAGCAGGTCTGGAGAGAGTTGGAGAGCTGCCTCCATGGAGACCATCTTCTGATTGAGATCTCTATCCTTAAGAAATCTGGGCCTGAGCTGCTAGGAGAAACAACACTTTTGTTGACTATGTCCTTCTCTGAGGCAAAGTATGCACTGGGAGTGCTTGTTTGTAACAGGGATTGCCTCTTTGAAGGAGAGGCACTTGAAGCCGGTGAATCAGGCAAACCCCATTAGAGGAAGGGTCACCAATGAGGAAAAAAAAAACCCTGGGAAAATAAAGTCTTCTAAAAAAATTTTTTAAGAGAGAAAAGAAAAAAAAGGGAAAAACTATGACTATAACTACACTAAGTACTAGGAGGCTAACTAACTACAGAAATGCAAAATTCAAAGCAATGTCAGAACTGACTGATAATAGCTCCATCTCTAGCCAGGGGCAGTTCAGAAGGGATGGAAGGAGGTTAGCCTGAGCACACTGACTAGCCTCGTGGCAAGGCACAAGGAGAGACTATGCATGTGCGGTTCTAATGGACACTGCTACCAATCTCTCTCTGATCAGCAGTACAGGGATGCAAGCACATTAACAGTGGAGCACCCATAGGGACATGACTCAAAGAAGCAGCAAGAACTGAGCATACTTTAGTGAAGCAGTTGCATGCTAGAATGCCACAGAATTAGGATTGTCAGGTGTCCGGTTTTCGACCAGAACGGCCGGTTGAAAAGGGACCCTGGCAACTCTGGTTATGTCCACCAACTGAACCATTAAAAGTCCGGTCAGCGGTGCTGCTGGGCAAAGGGAGGCTAGTCCCTACTTGTCCTGGCACCATGCTGTACCTTAGAAGCGGCCAGCAGGTCTGGCTCATGGGGGGGCGGGTGGGCATGGGGTTCCACGTGCTGCCCCCGCCCTGAGCATTGGCTCCGCATTCCAATTGGCCAAGAATCATGGCTAATGGCAGCTGGAGAAGGGGGAAGCAGTGCCTCTGGGTGAGAGCAGTGTGCAGAGCCTCCTGCCCCCACCCCTCCAGCTAGGAGCCAGACCTGCTGCTGGTGCTTCCAGGGTGCAGCGCAGTGCCAGGCCAGGCAAGGACTAGCCTGTCTTAGCCCCACTGTGCCACTGACCGGGAGCTGCCCAAAGTAAGCCCACCCCCAACCCTCTGCCTCAGCCCTGAGCCCCCCCTCCACCCGAAGCCTCATCCTGCACCCTGAATCCCTCCTGCCCGGCCCCACCCCAAAGCCTGCACCCCAATCTTCTGCCTCAACCTGCAGCCCCCCCCCCACTGTGAATCCCTCAGCTCCATTCCCCAGCCAGGAGCCTCCTCCTAAACCCCAAACCCCTCAACCCCAGCCCCAGCCCAGAGCCCCCTCCTGCACCTTGAACCCTTCATTTCTGGCCCCACCCCAGAATCCTTATGCCCAGTTAGAGCCCTCACACCTTCCCACACCACAACCTCCTGCCCCAGCCCACGGAAAGTGAGTGAGGGTGGGGGAGAGTGAGCCACCAAGCGAGGGGGAATGTAGTGAGGGGAGGGAGGGACCTCGTGGAAGGGGCAGGGCTAAGAATTTCCGTTTTGTACAAATAGAAAGTTGGCAACCCTAGATGGGGTGAGAGCATTTATTTCCTTTTAGAGAGGGAGATATGCCATATAAGTAAGCAGCTTAGTGGTGGAACCACTCACACTATCCCAGCAACCCTACATCAGAATAAGCAACTGCACTGCTATGTTTAATGTTTTGACAATCTAAAACTATTAGATACCGGAGAATGAGTCGAAGGGAGGATGGATATTCACGATGCCTGTAAGCCCTGTTTACATCAATAATTTAAGAGAAGATAAAGTTCTGAACCCAATTCCTTTTTCATATGCTAAAATACATAAGAACAACCACACTGGGTCAGAACAATGGTCCATCTAGCCCCGTATTCTATCTTCTGACAGTGGCTGGGTCTGTACCAGATGCTTCAGAGAGAGAGAGAACAGATCAGAGCAATTTATTGAGTGATCCATCCCTGTCACCCATCCTAGCTTCTGGCAGTCAGAGGTTTAGGGACACCAAGTGCATGGGGTTGCACCTTTGACCATTTAAGCTAATAGCCACTGATGGACTCCATGGACTTATCTAATTCTTTTTTAACCCAATTATACTTTTGGCCTTAACAACATCCCCGGCAATGAACATACTCTCCTTTCCTTTACTCCCACACATGGGAGGGCACAAACCCTGCTCTCCTCATATCACAACCACAGTTCTGTGATGCTGTAATGAGTCATCTCTGATCCTGATGAGTGCTCTCTGAGCCTAAGAGCTGCTGAGCCTGATGAGTCATCACTCAGCCTGATTACTTGAGGGCTCCTTCAATCAACCAGGACTCAGACAATCCAGAGGTACAGTTCTATCCAGGTGACCTCAAGGTCAGGGATATAAGCTCCCAATGAGAGCAGCCACTCCAGTCTGCTCATCGTCATCGTCGCTACCTTGCCAGGAGTATCCCCCACCACTCCGTGGTTCTGACAGACTGCTCCTGTCCATGCCCAGCCTGTGCCCGATTCAGCCTTTTTCTAGCCTGTCCTTGATTCCTGCTCTGATTCCTGCTCTGACCCCGACCAGACCACTAGGAATGACAATCGCTGCTCCAATCACTAGGCCTGACCATACACTTCTCAGTTTCTTACAGATGCACCTCGAAGTAATCTCCATCTTCTCCCATTCAAATCGTTCAATACAGATACAACTCACACACAGAAAATGCTGCTCAAGAGCATGCAGGTAATTCCTAGTATTCCTATTGCCAGATCCAGGAGG
Source organism: Gopherus flavomarginatus (assembly GCF_025201925.1). Taxonomy (NCBI): domain Eukaryota; kingdom Metazoa; phylum Chordata; order Testudines; family Testudinidae; genus Gopherus; species Gopherus flavomarginatus. The sequence continues at coordinate 90,915,324 of NC_066617.1, forward strand.
CAGAGTTAAGGTTACATGGATGTTTACCTTAATTCCATATTTTCTGGTTTTCTGAGGTTTGAATTTTGCTGAAGTCAACATTCTGGAAGGGCATAAGCTATCTCCGAATAACCTTAACTATATGATAATTATATGATAATGTTTTTTGCCATTTAATTACATAATAGTCCTTGACAGAAGGTGAAGAATATACCACCTTCAGTTACAATAAACAGATATTTTAGATAGACAAACCATAATTACTTACATAGGCTTGATTGTGACCAGCTCCTGGATTGGTGCATGAGAGGAAGGAGGGTACTAACAGCTCCCCCCCTTGAGTCCTCTGTATAGAGATCAGTCACAACTAGAGCTGGGCAAAGAAATTTTCATCCAATAATTTATTTGCTGAAAAACAGTTTCAGGTTGACTGAAACTTTTTGAAAATTCAGGCCAAATTCAGCAAATAGTGTCAGCCCCTCTCAAAAACAAACAAACAGGAAAGAATTTCCAAAAAAAGTCAAAATGTGGCAGCTTACATATCAGAATGATGTTTCATTTAGAAATGTATCTACATTTAACCAAAAATGGCCACAAAAAGGTACCTGAAAACAAAATAATAATTTTGTTTGACAGGCAATTAATTTTCATGTCCTTTAGCTCTTCTGCATGACTCTAACACTCCAGAAAGAAGAGGGGCAAGGAGGGGGCTGGACGAAGCAGTATTTGTGCTCAAAGTGTGCATTGGGGAAGTACTTTGGAAGTACTTATACTTATGGTAGCTTTTCAGAATGGGAGAAAGTAAACCACAAGAGCCATCATTTCTCCACTGCTCTCTCCCTCCCCACTCCTGCCCCATGCACTTCACTCCTTTCCCCAGTTCTACATCATTTTCCTTTCTCTTCATACATAAGACAAGGGCAACATCTAGTCTTGGATTTTTAATCCTTTTTTTAAAACTGGCCTTTTAGAGCTGGCTGGCTGACTATACCTGTACTACTGAGAGACAAAGATAGTGAGGAAATTCATTTGTACAGTAAATTATTTTTCATATTAAGTATTATTTTAGTGCATGATCCAGTTCATGTTTAAATAATGGCCAAATTTCAATGGGAAGAAGATTGGGCTCTTGGCAATTAATGTTTCGCTAATATATTTATTTTGTAATAATTGTTTCATATCTGCAAAAATATATATACCTAATTTTCTAGCTCACAGTGACTTGGTGCCAAGATATGCTGCAGTTCCAAAAAGTGAATACTGTATATACTCGCTTGCAAGCCAAATATTTTTGATAAAAAAATGACGCATCAAAGATCAGAGTTCGGCTTATAAACAGGTCTACACCAAAACATGATGATTTTAAACTCTATGGAATCATTGAATTGAATATCTAATACACTGTCATTTTGTTTAACTGAACCCTAACACTTTCATAAGCTGACCCTATATTTCAGGGGTTGGCAAACTTTGGCTCCTGGCCCATTAGGGTAAGCCGCTCGTGGGCCTGGACATTTTGTTTACTCAGAGCGTTCACAGGCAATGGGAGCTGTGGGAAGTTTGCCAACCCTTGAAATATAGGGTCAGCTTATGAAAGGGTCATGCAGTTTTTGCTATTTTTACCTAACTATTTTGGGGGGTTGGCTTATAAACGAATGGGCTAACGAACAAGTATATACGGTAGGTTCCCAGCGGAACAGTTTAATATTCTTAAAATCTTTCAGTGATTGTTTCCAAAAATGAAGAGTTCATGGGAAACTATACGGAAAGCTACGTTTGTCTGAGAGTTCCATTCAGAACGCGGTGCTGTCGTAGTCATGTGAAACATGGGATAGCTCTACTTTTTGGTGGAGATTAGCCTGATCCATTAAGTTAAATTCTGGAAATGAATTTCTCCAAAAGTCAAGGGTATAGATCTTTATCCTAGTACAGATCCCCCTCTACATTTTGGATTCTCTCTCTCTCTATTTCACTTCAGGCTAGTTTATCTCAGCAATTCCCAAGCTGTAGTCAATGTACCAATCAGCACTGCTAACCCCAGGTGCTCTAAAATCATATGTTAGACATCAAAAAGAAAACAGTTCCTTTCTTTTGCTTTCTGAGCCTTTAGGGCAGGGGTGGTCAACCTGTGGTTCCGGAGTCGCATGCGACTCTTCAGAGGTTAAAATGCAGCTCCTTGCATAGGTGCTGACTCCGGGGCTAGAGCTACAGATGCTAACTTTCCAGTGTGCCAGGGTGTGCTCACTGCTCAAACCCCTGCTCTGCCCCAGGCTCTGCCCCCACTCCACCCCTGTCCCCCAGACCCCTGTCCCTTCCCCCAAGGCTGCCATGCCCTTGCTCCTACCCCTCCTCCCCAGAGCCTCCTGCACATGGGAAACAGCTGACTGTGGAAGGCTGGAGGAACTGACAGGTGGGGCTGCCGGTGGGTGGGAGGTGCTGGGGACTGGAGGGCAGGAGCTGATGGGGAGCTGCTGACATATTACTGCGACTCTTTGGCAATGTACATTGGCAAATTCTGGCTCCTTCTCAGACTCAAGTTGACCACCCCTGCTTTAAGGTGTACTCAGGTCACGTTTTCAAGTTTTTCTTTGCAAGCATGATGGCTAGAAACTTACTTTTTTTAAAAAATGAAAGCAAAGATTCTCACAATCACTTGATTCCAGGAGCTGGGGCCAAATATTGAGAAACTTGTCGTAAAATCACAAGAGCTGGTAACAATGATCACTTGCAGTCAGCTGAGAACTAGCAGGTCATATGGTGTTAGCTCTTCTCATTTCTAACTGCTTCTACAAGTGCCCTGGGTCTTCACTGTAAAAAAAGAGCCTAGGGCTCTGTATTAGCAGCCTGAAACAAAGGGGAGAATCTACCCTAGCTGCGTCCACTAGTTGCTGCTGCAACAACTATGAGGAGAAGGAGAGGAACCAGGAATTGCTTTCAGGTGGGACTGGCGTTGCCAGTGACCAGCAGGAGAGAAAAGTCCACCAGAACGGTAAAAGGAATGAAGCCCCCAGGCAATGTGCGCAGAGGACAAAGAAGAGGAGAGGTCTAGTCAGGGAAGAAATATCTAGGGAAGAAGAGAACCAAGTGGCAGGGAGTCATGCACAGTGGAGAGAAGGACCAGGCAACATGGAAACATAAGCAGGAAGAAGTAGAGAGGAACAGAACAGTTAGGAGGGACACATGAACTAAAGAGCATTTTTTAATTACACAGAATTACGAACCAAGTTTTTTTCACAATGCTTTCCACATAAGACGTTACTGGAGCTGCCATGGAACATTATACAATTGTGAATGGAAGGTGTGGTGGTCCACAAGCCACACTACAATATTGTCTACACTATGAGAAAGTTTGAGGACCCATGTACTATCTGTTACGTTTTTGGACTCAAATTTAATTGCTAATTTGTATCTTTTTTTATTTAAGCACAATCATTTAATAGTTTTTCCCTTTACATACCCAAAATATGGGACACATAAGAATATCCATATAGTACTGTTTTTCACAAAACATTAATGAATTATGCAACAAATGTGAAACAATGACGTATATTAATGTAAGGGCACACAAAAATATCTGTTTAATGTTAGAACAATCATTTCCATTTTTCTTTCAAAAGACTTTGTCAAGATTTCAATTTTTAAAAATAATGTAATATTTTTTAACATAATTAGCTTGATTTTGAGACAGAAGTGACATCTGTTATATGAATTAGCTGTCAATACTGCATACTACATAGCAAAATGAAGTTCTGAATTTCAATATTTTAATCAAGTAAGCATTTCTTAATTTGCATTGACTCACAGATAGCATAATGCATATATCAAACCTGAGATAACAAAAAGTTATGCAAAACATAAAAGAAAATTGCACTGGTTATAACATAATATATCGAAATAGAGTACTTACTAAATAAGTATTAAAATGACAAGGAATTTGAAGAAAGACAGAAGACCTCAAGGCAACAGAAAATATTAGCTATTACATCATACTCTTAAATGGTATTTTGATGATTATTAGTAATCAAATGTTGACTCAGTGCTACAAACCATGTAATAAAAGTGTTTGATTAAAAAAAATACTTCTTAGGACCAAAACCTTCATCTAGAGATTGTGACAGGTGGTATTTAAAGGGAAAGAAATCTGTCCATAACGGAACAGTGCTGATGTCTGTCTCTCAGAGATTTTTTTTCTCTATTTCCCAGAAGAAATTAATGTCTCATTATGTAGGTTACAACACAGGAAAAGCAGGAGACGCTACAGGACACTTTTTTTTTTTAAAGGGAGGAGGAGGAGGGTAAATTGACATCTGCAATTTTTGTGCACGTTCACTCTTCTTTCTAATAAGTGGTAGTGATTAGAATACATTGCAGCTTTCACTTTAGAAATGCAAAAGAATCTTCATGAACACAATGACATTTTGAGTACCAATTTAAATTCCTTGGAGTGAAATTTTACCATCTGGGAGAGTCTCACATTTAACTTGATTTTCAGAAACTCTGAACACTATCAGGAAAGCACAGTTTTTACTAAATCCTTCTCTTTCACAAATATGTATTCTCAATTTGCTGATCTAGTTATGAGAAATATTTGAAGAACCACACTTGGAACCGCATTTGGGACTACACTTAAGTGTGTTTTGTTTATTCAAGGATTCAGCTACCATACACAACCTTAGTAATTACGTTTTCTAAAGCACATTCATATTGTCATCCCCAGTTATAAAGATAATCTGAAGCAGATATTAATTGTATATTTCTGCTGATAGATCAAAGAACAAAAAGATTATCAAAAAGATAATTCCATAACAGATTATCCTAGACACTTTCATTTCATTGACAAGAATGCTACATGCCACAAAACATAAATACCTCTCACATTTTGAATAAGCAGCTTTTATTCTATTTTACTCTCTCATACATGGTGTTCTAAATCATTTAGCAGAACCCTGTATTCATTTTGCTCATCCTAGAAATCTGGAGTCTCAAAAAGAGGATCAAGATTAATTTCCATGTTTCTTAGCATGATTATTCTCAGCATGATAGAGTTCGTGATACTAAAGAATGGTAGGAGAGAAAACTACAGAATAAAGATAATGGATTTCAAGAAGGCAGACTTCAGCAAACTCAGGAAGTTGGTAGGTAAGATGCCATGGGAAGCAAGTCTAAGAGGAAAAACCGTTCAAGAGAGTTGGCAGTTTTCAAAGAGACATTATTAAGTACACATGAGCAAACTATCCCACTGCATAGGAACGATAGGAAGTATGGCAAGATATCACCCTGGCCTAACCAGGAGATCTTCAATGATCTGAAACTCAAAAAAGGATCCTACAAGAAGTAGAAACTAGGTCAAATTACAAAGGATGAATTAAAAAAAAAAAAAGCATCGGGGGACAAAATCAGAAAGGTCAAGGCACAAAATGAAATTAAACTAGCTAGAGACATAAAGGGTAACAAGAATGCATTCTACAAATACATTAGAAGCTAAAGGAAGACTAAGGACAAGGTAGACCTATTACTCAATGAGGGGGGAAAAGACAATAACAGAAAGTGTGTAAATGGCAGAAGTGCTAAATGATTTTTTTTGTTTCAGTTTCACCAGAAAGGTTAGCAGCAATTGTATGTCTAACATAGTGAATGCCAGTGAAAATGAGGTATGATCTGAGGCTAAAATAGGGAAAGAACAAATTAAAAATTATGTAGAAAGTTAGACGTCTTCAAATCAACAGGGCCCAACGAAATATATCTTAGAATACTCAAGAGGTGGACTGAGAAGATATCTGAGCCATTAATGATCATCTTTGAAAACTCATGGAAGATGGCAGAGATTCCAGAGGATTGGAAGAGGGCAAGTATAGTGCCAATCTATAAAAAGGGGAATAAGGATAAATTGGGAAATTACAGACCAGTTATCTTAACTTCAGTACCTGGAAAGAAAATAGACCAAATAACCAAGCAATCGATTTGCAAATACCTAGAAGATAATAAGGTGATAAGTAACAGTCAATATGGATTTGTCAAGAACAAATCACGTCAAAGCAACCTAATAGTTTTCTCTGACAGGGTAACAAGCCTTGTGGATGGGGGGAAGCAGAAGATGTGATATATCTTGACTTTAGGAAGGCTTTTGATACTGTCTCACATGACCTCCTCATAAACAAACTAGGGAAATACAGCATAGATGGAGTCACTATAAGGTGGGTGTATAACTGGTTGGAAAATCATTCCCAGAGAGTAGTTATCAATGGTTCACAGTCAAGCTGGAAGGGCATATTGAGTGGGGACCCACAGGAATAAGCCCTGTTCAATATCTTCGTAAATTATTTAGATAATAGCATAAAGAGTACACTTATAAAGATGGTGGATAATACCAAGCTGTGAGGGGTTGCAAGTGCTTTGGAGGATAGGATTAAAATTCAAAATGCTCTGGACAAACTGGAGAAGTGGTCCTAAATAATTAGCATGAAATTCAATACGGATAAATGCAAAGTACTCCACTTAAGAAGGAAAAATCAGTTGCACACATACAAACTGGGAAATGACTGCCTATGAAGGAGTACTGTGGAAATGGATCTGGGGTTATAGTTGATCACAACCTAAATATGAGTAAATATTGTAACACTGTTGCAAAAAAAGCAAATCATTCTGAGATAAATTAGCAGCAGTGTTGTAAGCAAGACACAAGCAGTAATTCTTCCATTCTGCAGCTGTCAAGGTGTCAGCTGGAACATAGTGTCCATTCTGGGCACCACATTCTAGGACAGATGTGGACAAACCGGAGAAAGTCCAGAATAAAAATGATTAAAAGGTCTAGAAAACATGGCTATGAGGAAATATTGAAAAAATTAAGTTGGTTTAGTCTGGAGAAGAGAAGACTGAGTGGGGACATGACAACAATTTGCAAGTACATAACAGGTTGTTACAAGGAGGGAGAAAAAAATGTTCTCCTTAATCTCTGAGGATAGGACAACAATCAATGAGCTTAAATTGCAACAAGGGAGATTTTGGTTGGACAGTAGAAAAAAAATTCCTGTCAGGGTAGATAAGCACTGGAACAAATTGCCAAGGAAGGCTGTGGAATCTCCACTATCGGAAGTATTGAAGAACAGGTCAGACAAACACCTTTCAGGAATGATCTAGTTATTATGTAGTCCTGCCTTGAGTGCAAGGGACTGGACTAGACGACCTCTCAAGGTCTCTTCTGATCCTACCTTTCCACACTTCTATGATTCTATAATTGGCTGATTCATCCAGGGCTTATGATGGCAAAAACTCCAATGAAGAGTCAGGACAAAAAGCAACCTCTTTTTAACAGAAGCCAGAGGTGGCCAATGTAATTTAAATATTGAATATCACTGGTTTGTACTCAGGATGGCTTAGAGATGCATTGATTCAGAGTACCAACTTAAGCAACTGGTAGGGCCTTTGTGGAATCTTTGACAAAATTAAAACTGCCTCCTCATCCCCAAGCAGAACCCCCCCCCAAGGATTCTGATAACAAGTCCTAGCCTCCCTCTTGGTGAAACCTCCAAGTGAGCCTTGCTAGCACAGTGAGATCTAATTTACCCCTCTCTCTCACAGCAGTAGAGATGCTGGCTTGGTATTTCAGAGTGAAGATCTAAGGAAAATTAGTAGGTTTCCTTTCAAATAGCATTTAATTCTACTCTTGCCAAAAGCTGCCAAAAAATTTATGGACTCAAAGATCTTCAGGGATCATTCTAAATCTACACAGGGCCAGACTGAGTGCTGCCTTTGCTCAGCTATTCAGGGATAAAAGCTTGTGCAGCTGTTCAAGGACAGCACACAATGGCAATTCCTTGCTTCTTGTATTCTTGGTAATGCAGAGATTGACTGCTCCTGTTCTACCGTCCACCACTACCAAGAAGACAGTTAAAAGGGGTTAGGGACAGGAGGATGAGGTCATGGCTATGTGTTTTTCCAGCACCAGCCTGCACAGTAGGGCTGGCCTCGTCTGCCAGAGAAAACATTCTGTACCAGCCCTCTGCTCCCATAAACATGAAACAGCACTGGAGCAGACTGCACCTGCCTGAGACACAATGTCCTTGATATTCCTCCTTGGGCAGGACTTGTGACTACATGCCACAATTTAGCACATAATGTTCAGAATGCTAAAGCTGGCATTAGGGCTTTTAGGTTACTGTTTATACAAATTTATTTTTTCTTGAGCAATTACTGTCTTCACATCTGATGAAGCTGCAGAAAATGAGTTATTTCATCTAAGGTCAGAAATAATTTTTGCTTCTGGCATGTACTTCAAAGCAATTTTTAGAATATGAAACCGAAGCGATATCTTGTGCTAAAATGCCCCATTTTTATCTTTAACCTCAGAAACATGGAAAGCATGCAGATTTAAACACTTATAGAGCATGACGGAATCCTGTGGCTCATCAATTAAGTGTTCCAGTCCTACAAAACCCAATTTTAAGTAACTTTTCAAACATATATTCACACATCAGTCTGGTTTAGAATTGTTCCCCCAGTATTTTTGAATGCATACATTTGCCTCTAGTACTTTTTACTTAAAAAATTTGACCTGATAAAGAAACTGCCACCCATGTAATTTTATTGTGCTAGGTCTGATCCAATCCAAAGCCCACTACATCTCAGTAGAAGTCTTTCCATAGACTTCAATGGACTTTACCCTACAGAGTAAATATGCTTTGACTAATAATCAGAATTTTAAATAATTTTTAAATTTAATAGAATATGTAGGTTCTGTCAAAGATTCTGTTACATTTACCAGGGCTTAAAAATATAAATAGCACAAACATAGGCCCATTTCTAAAGCATCTGGATAGTTGGTTATATCCACCCATAGGGAGTCCTCTTGCCTTCAAGGAACAGAGTATTCTAGAGCATTGTATCTAATCAAAGTTTTTGGAAACATTTCATTAATAGTTTTCAGTCTACAAACCAGTCCATAGAGGTGGCACACAATGAAGTTTCTGAAATCCATTCGAGTACCATAGGGACCTTGTCTGATTTCCACTGTCTACATAAAATTGAACATGAAAAATAAAATAATCCAAAAATTTGTCAGAAACAGTACAACAAGAGAAGCATTGGATCAAGTAGAGCAATGGTTCTCAACCAGAGGTCTGGGCCCCCCTGGGGGGCTGCAAGCAGGTTTCATGGGGTCCGTGAAGCATGACTGGCATTAGACTCGCTGGGCCCAGGGCAGAAAGTCAAAGCTCTATCACACAGGACTACAACCCAAGGCCCCGAGCCCTGCAATGTGGTGCTGAAGCCTAAGCAACTTGGCATTGCAGGGCTCACTGTGGCTGTGATCTGAGTTAGAGTAAGTTGGAGCCTTCTCCTGCAAGTAGTAAGGAGAAGATCCTCAACTGGTGCAAATTGTCATAGCTATATTGACTTTACCAGCTGACTATCAGCCCCAAATGTAGCGCTTATTACTTGAGTAGTCCCATTTGTTGCAATGGGACTACTTGTAATAACTGTGTTCAGTGCTAAGTGCATGATTGATCCCTTTACACACTTGCACCAGCACACGAAAGTGAATAGCTAGCTAGCTCTGACAAATAGCCATGAACCAAATTCCATCTCTGGACTCCCATAAAAGTCAAATCTAGTAGTTTTCCATGAACCATTACAATAAAAGCAATACAGAGAAAGATCTCAACACTGTGCTTAATTATACTGAAAATCTCAAAAATGATTCAGGGGGTATCCAGCTCTGACTTACTTAAATCGCATAAGGTGAAGAAAGGAAACTATTTTACAATACTTCCAGAGGCAATTACACTGAGTATTTTTATAGTTGAAATAGGTACTAATATAACCCCTGATCATCCATAAAGTAAGAAGTGATAGTATACCATAGTCCGATATATGTGACATTGTTCAATTTACAGAGATGCCCTCTAAAATCTAAAGAGCTAAACTGTGCAGTAATAGAGCATACCTGGTCAAGATTCCAGCAATGCATGATGGCAAAATGCTATTGTTCTAATACTGACGTAGCACAGCTTTTGTGACAATGGTGTGCTTTCACTGTTGAAAAGGAAAATTGCTTCCCCTAGGCTACTGTTGCTATTGGTGATATTGAAATCTCTGTGATATGCTGCAGAACCTGGAAAAATTTTGATGAGTGAAAGAAGATACAATATAACAGTTCAGCATTTCCTGAAAGATTGTCTTGTGGTTACGGCATTGGATTGGGACTCAGGAGATCTCTAGTCCATTTAAGTGACTTGCCCATGGTTGAGAAGAATAATCTCTCTGGCCCAGATCCTCTAAAATATTTAGGATCCTAACTTCCATTGAAGCTGGGGGCCTAAATACCTTTGAGGATTGGGGACTATTTTTTCCATGTGTAAAATGAGGTTAATAATACCTCTTTTCTCTGTCCATGGATAGCAGTTAGACGATACTGTAAGTTTCACTGACTTGTAATGACACTCTAGAGGCCATTTTACCTTCAGGGATTGTTATTGTACAGTGCACTTTGGCCATAATCCTCTCACCACTGGGTAGGCGAGGGCTAAACTGGGGTCAACCAAGCCCTAATAATTCAGTGATTATTTTACTGTATAAAACAAGTATTGTTTTGAATGCTCAACATTCACTTGTATCACTCCCAGGGTGAAATAAATCTATTTGCACAACTATTTTGCCCAGGTTGCTCTATGAAAATGAAGTGGATTTTTACCACTTTTAGAAGTCTCCCTGATAATTTACAGAGACTGAAGGGTTTTTCCAGGTCTCCAGAAACCAGATATTTCAGTGCTACCTTTCCTTTGTGGCTCGACATCCATCTATTTCCCTTTTATTGTCCCTCTTCTCCTGGCTGGCACAGGCCTTGGAGAAGTTTGTGAGCTGGTAACAGATACCTGGCACTTTGTGAGGGGAGAGAAATAAAAGTCCAGCAAGCAGTGGAGGGACATTATGGATCTCCCTCATGCACCCGTCTACAAGTCACAATGGGTACCACCCAAGCAGGGTTTAAAGTAGCTAATATCCAGTACATTTAAGATCTTTGCTCAGAAGTACTGGATAGCACTGATCACTTTATTTGGGGTCAGGAAACAATATTTTGTCATGGAAAACTGGCATGACTGGGCGGAGTTTGGTAGTTGTCTAAGGAAATTTTCAGTGGGAATAGCTCTTATAGATGTAGCTAGATGTATTAGCATGTGAGAGAATGTAGGTTCATATGTTGAAAGGAGTGATTGTTTCGGATATGTTACTGACTGGGCATAGGTAAGTGGTTTGTTCATGTTTGGTCACAACTTAAAAAGCAGTGACCACGTTGCAGTATATGTCAGAAGTTAGCCTCGCACAACAAAGCCAGCCTCAAACTGGGAATGACAGGCCTCAGTGGTGGCACAGGTTTGAGAACTCTTCCCCTTAACATGCCCATTTTTCTACACACAAAACGCAGGGAAATGGGGGTACCACCCAGGGCCAGCCCACAACATTTTGGCACCTGAGGCAAGGAGCTCAAATGATGCCCTCATGCCCCCTCACTTGGGCCAAAACTTTGAAAGGTCTCAATTCTGCCTTCTTCCTGTTCTGCTCCTCTCGTGGTACTGCTCTGCTACCTACCCCAATAAAGGAGAACTAACAACTTAAAATGCCTTGTTCAAAAATTTTAAGTAACACTTAACTTTCGAACACCTGAACAGCAAATGTAATTTTTCTTGTTTGCATACCAAACACTGGCATTTTTATCTGTTTAAATAATCGAAGTGGTGCTTTACGTGCCTTCTTTGTTGCAAAGATTTGAACTGCTTCCTGAAGGTCCACAGTCTGGGCCAGCTCATGCTCTGTTGAGATGGTTGCAAGGCCAACCAGCCTCTCCTGTGTCACTGTGGAGCATAGATGTTTTTTTATTTACTTTAGCTTGGAGAAGCTGCCTTCTCCCCTGGCAACTGTTACAGAAGTGCTAGAAGTATGCGCAGAGCAACAAAAGCATTTGGAAAGAGGATGGTCATCCTATTTGTGCACATATATTCCAGAACAGCTTTTGGAGTTGATCCTGCTGAAATGTATCTTGAAAGGCCTTTCAGTTCATCACCTAAATCACTCGCATCAATATCACGCATGTCATCATGTGTCAACACTGTCTCTAGTGCCCTGCATTGCTGTAGTAGGGCTTCTTCAAGTATAGTGAGGAGTTTTGGAATATCATAATACATCCCAAATATACTGCTGTGTTCCTTGAGCTACAAGAAATGTTCTTCAACTGACTGTATTGCACAATCTAGCACCTGGTTAAAGAATTCAACTTTAAATTGTTGTTTGGGGTCTCTTATGGGATTATCCCATGCCTTGTAATCAAAATGTCTTCTTCTTCAGTGACTCTTGTATTCTTGAATGGGTGGAAAAATAGCTTCAGTGTGAAGTTCCTCTGCCAACTTCTGTGCACTCTTCAGAACATTTTGAAATCCCACATCTGACTGGTAAGACTAGGTATGACTTTGCTTTGTCCAGTTGTTCCATTGCTCCAGATATATCAAGATCAACACCTTGGAGTCTCTTGCTTACAACATTTATTTCAAACAGTATGTCATGCCACAACACTAAGCCACACAGAAATTTGAAGCTATGTATGTTTCTGGTGATTCCATTTCCCTCTGCCACTGTTCTCCCAAAACTGTTCCTGTCATAGCATTCAGGGCTTTGGAGCTGTGCTTCGGCTCTGCTCCAGCTCCAGGCAAAAACCTGCAGCTCCACTGCTCTGGAGCTGCTCTGCGGTCCAGCACTGGGCTCCACTCCAAAGATCTGATAGCATTATCCTCCATAATGGCACATACTGCATCATCTATCTTCCCAATCTGGTGTTTGATAGACTTTATCACCTCCACTCGACTCTCCCATCATGTGGCACTCAGTGGTTTCAGTGTCAGAGAGGATGTTCCCAGATGTTGCTTCAAAATTTGCCATCGATGAGTTGATGCAGAGAAAAATACATAGATGCTTTGAATTATGTTAAAAAATTCAGCAGCCTCACTAGACGCTGATGCTGCATCACTGCCACCAAGTTCAATGAATGAGAACTGCATGGGACAAAAAAAGTTCAAGGGTTTAACTAGATTCATAGATTCATAGATGCTAGGGTCAGAAGGGACCAATGTGACTCTCGGATCCGTGACTGCACTCCTCTCTTCTTTCCTTTCATGTTTGCACCATTACCGTAGCCCTGACCTCTCATGTCAGCTATCACAATTCCTGTATCTTCCAGCTTTTTAAGAAGCACATTTGTCATACCAGCTCCTGTAGTATCAAATGTCAATAAATTCTAGAAAATGCTCTCTGACAGTCACCATTGCAAGGACATTTTCAGTAGGTTTTGTTGTTGTTACAAAATGCACCATTAAAGTTGTTTGTTCCGTATGACTGATGTCAAGTGTGCAGTCCAGAATAACAGAGTAATATCTTGCTGACTTCAGATCTGCCACAATCTTCTATTTGACTTTTGTTGCCAGTATGATGTCATTTTGGATTGTTTTTTCAAGTTAGTGGTGTGTGTACATTTCTTGGGTGGTGACTCTTCTTAGACGCTCCTGGAGTACAGCATCAAACTCAGCCATCAGCTCCACAATTTTAAGGAAGTTTCCATTGTTTGGCATGTACAGCTGATCTGAAGGGCCACACAGTGCAAGGTTTTGGGTAGCAAGCATTCTCACAATGGCAATGAGTCTTTTCAGAACATTTTGCCAGGAAAGACACTCTGATGCAATCTTTTCTTGATGCTGATCATCTATGGTGGCCTTTAAACTTGGTCTCATCTCAAGCTCTTTCCACCTATGGAATGCTCTCTGGTGATTTGCTGCCTTCTCATGGCGTGCCAGATTTCTAGCCAGATTTTTCCAGTCCTTTGTTCCTGTAGAACCCAATGTAGTTGGAACATTAGACTGAAGGAGTTTGCAACAAAAACAGTATGCAGCATTCTGGATTTTTGAGTACATAAGCCACGGCCTCTCCACTTTGTCACCATTGGGGATTTCATGCCAGTAATGTGTTGGATGGAAACCTTTATTTTCATTGTCTTTGGGGAACATGAATTTTTTCGCTTGCTGTGGCCCATGGAGTACAAAGAAGTCCCTCAGGCTACTGGTCAAGTGGGTCCACAGTCCTGGATAATAAACTTAAAGAACTAAACTCAGCAGCAGCTGTTTCTTGCGCCTCCACCACACTCTTTTCTGATCTATCTTTTTCTTCAGGAATGTGCATGGTTACATCCATTTGAGACGGAGATATGGATGCTGCAGTAGCTGCCAGGTCACCTGCATGCTGACTAACTGGAAGATCAGGCATCTCCTCACCACTCACATTCTCACTGGGGCCGGAAGGCTCACCGTGAACATTTGTGTCTATGTATCTCAGGAGAGCTCCTTCCTGCTTACACAGAAAAGCTTCCTTTGCTTTTTTTCTTTTTCTGAATGCTGCCTCAGAGGGGCATTTTCTTCTTTCACTCATGACGGCTGGTCTGTGCCAGCTATAGTGGCTCTCAACACTCAATTGAAGGGGACAAATAAGCAGGCTGGTAACAGGGCCTGAGTGAGGGAAGATATCAGCGTCTTAAGGGCCTAACTAGCTCCTACTACTTCAGTTGACTGCCTGTTCTCATGAAGTGAGTTCAGGGAAGCAGCAGGAAACAGGAAGCTCCCTGAGAAGTTGGTGTTAATCAGTCCAGGGTCCTGGGGGTGCTAGAAAGGTACATAAGAGGTTCCTCCTCCTCCTCTCTCTCCCTGCAGCTCCTGCTGCTTTCTGTTATTCCCTCTCACCTTTTCTCCTGCTTGCCTGTTATGTTTCTTGAGAGCAGAAAGAATACATATAAACCAGCAGCAGACACAATTTTCTACACCCTGGGTCCTAGTGGCACTCCTCCTCCCCCCCCCCAACAGTCTGGCACCTGAGGTGGCTGCCTCAGTTTGCCTCAGGGTAAGGCTAGCCCTGGTACCACCACCCTTGCTAGCTATGACAAAGCTGGATACCATTTACTGTATTAACAATTTGCTTTAAAGGAGTTGATTTTGAAAAAGTATTGCAGCCAGTGACCTTAGATCCAAACCCCTGTGTTCAGTGTATTTATTTGTGTGGGCTGCACAAGCCTGGAGTGGCACTTGACAACCATGTATCATTTAGAATACAGTGTAGCTGACAGGAAGAATAAAAGAGAAGTATGCTCACTGGAAGAAGCTTATTACTCACCATATAGTACAACAGAAATTAACTCACTCCCACCAATGTGGTTTTGCTGTGAAGAGTACTAGTGATTTGCCTATCAATTTTTTTTAATATGTCTCCAGGTGAAGCAAAGTTGGTATCTATTTTCCTTGTTGTTCCCTTTAGACACAAACATTGAATATCCAGAAAGGCAAGTCACAAGCAGAATCCATTAGGAAGCCAGCCTTGGATGCTAATGGCTTTAGTAAAGTAATTACAAAGAATTAGGATAACAGTTACACTTTTCTCCCATATATGACAGTATTTTTCTAGATACGAATCAATTTATCAAAAGAAATATACAATTTAGAGACCTGAAGACTAAATATCAAAAGAAACTGGCATACATTTAATTATTTTGAGCAGTAGCAGATCTCAGAAAATGCACTGTATTACTGGTTTATTCTAAAACTGTGATCGATTTATCCACTTTATTCCTGGAGGATTTATTAATGCTTATATTTTAAATGAATTAAGAAGTGCAATAGTAACAAGACAGGTCTCATATATATATTTTAAATGAGCAAGAGTGTGTGTGTGTGTGTGTTTTTTCCCCCAAGGACCCAGCAAGAATATCTCAATCTGTTAAGACTGTTAAGCCTTAAAACAGACTTTTCCATACTTAAATTAGTCATAATTCTCAAACTTACTGAACCACAATTTATTCAATTTAACTGAATTTAAGCTAAACCAGACTCAGTTAAATAATTATGATAATAAAATTGGGACAATGCACTAGCTCTCCATACAGATCAGGTTGATGGAATTTTTCAAACCAGATTTCAACTTAATCAAGAGGATGCCTAATCCTGTAGTTGTTTTGTGTGGGTAGATGCCCATGCACCCACCCAAAACCACATTATTTTCAATGGGAGTCCACAGGGCCGGCTCTAGCCATTTCGCTGCCCCAAGCACGGCGGCACGCCATGCGGGGAGCTCTGCCGCTCGCCGGTCCCGCAGCTCCAGTGGACCTCCCGCAGGCGTTCCTTCGGAGGATCCGCTGGTCCCGCGACTCTGGTGGACCTCCCGCAGGTGTGCCTGCGCATGCTCCACCAGAGCCTGGGGACCAGCGGCCCCTCTGCAGGGACGCCTGCAGGAGGTCTACCGGAGCCGCCTGCCACCTTCCCGGCAACCGGAAGAGCGCCCCCCGTGGCATGCCGCCCCAAACACGCGCTTGGCGTGCTGGGGCCTGCAGCCGACCCTGAGAGTCCATGTGGGTGCCAGTGCCCAATAGACAGAAGAGCTGCCTTCAGGAGAAATCATGTTCTCAACAAGACAAAATATATGATCTATTTCAAGAAGAAAGATTGTGATTTGGAGATGCTCCCTCGTAAGGGACAGTGATGTGAGTGCTGGAATTTGGAGATGTACCCTGGAGGCAGGGTTCGGGAACAGGGCATGACTATGTGCAGCAGTTCACCACAGTAACTCTCCAGTTTGTTTTATTACTTTCTCATTCACTGCTTTGTTACTTAATGAACCCCAAGATCATTGAAAGACCACCTCCACTAGTAAGTAATGCAACCTGTTCTTTAATTAATGGGGAATAGATGGTATGCCTCTGCACATTCTGTCCATGATCATACAAAGTTAATACCACATTCGTATTATCATCTATTGTTGGCAGTGTACAATTTGGGGAACAAGGACGAAGAAAAACTCTGGATCTTCCTACCAAGATTAGAATTACCCTTTCAAAAGGTGATGCCTCCAAAATTAAATCTTCGGGGTAGAGATAATATCTCCCTTTGTGTTTGTTCAGTGCCGACGCATGATGGGGCCCCTAACCCTAACTGGGGTCTTTGTGTATTACTATAATACAAATTAATAACACTACATGAATACTTCAGTAGTACTGTAAGTCTCTTAGTTTCACTGCTCTCATTTTCAGTAAGTTTCCAAGTACTGAACAGTCACAAATCAACACTGAGATCTGCAGAAGTAGCACAAGAGAACACCAACAGTAATAGAAAGAAGAATTTGTATTTCAGTGGTTACAATAGCTAAGGTTGCTCAAGAAAAAAAACAGTTGGAAAGGGAAAACCAATTCATAGTGCAAAAGAAAACACTGCTTGTGCCCAATGCAGTGGAGAAATTAAAATACTATGACTATGAAAAATGACCCCAATAAACATCAGCTGCTGTCACAATCTGCCAGATGCTAGTCACACAAATTAAAGCTGATTAGGGGAAACTTTAACTGGGGCATCCAACTATTTTCAGTTTTCATGTTGGTTTTTAAAGGTAAGGAAAGAAAACACGTGACAATCCTTGTTGGGGCTATCTGCTTCCATTTTTCTTTTTCTGTTTTCTCCTTCCCCAACTTTGGAAATATAATCTCACGTGGGATGGCCGGGGAGTTGTGTGGACCCTTCCAAAGTGAAGGCCACAGTTTCTCCTTCCCACCATAAAACCTGGAAGAGTGTGTGGTGTTTTCCCTATGTTCTTCAATTTTGTGGATGGGGTTTGCCTCTTTGTAGAGTGACTCTCAGGTGTGGGGTGTCCGCAGAAGGCAAAGGCCACCTTTTAAAGGATTTCCCCCTGTAGGGGGTAGAGGGGGCATGAAAAAGCAATATAATCCAGAGAGTATTATCTTTCCCTGGGAATCTCTGTGGGTCTGGTGGGAAGATGATGTGTCCTCTCCTCAGACTTGGCCAACTCAGTCTCTGATCACACCTGCTGTATGGATCCCGGCCTTGCAGAACCCATTGTGAAGTCCAAAGATGAGACAGACCAATCATTTTAAAATTAGAGCATGCAAGATCAATGCAAAGAGTGGGAGACACTTTTCATAAAGATCTTAGAGATACGTTGCAAATTTTGGGTCTCATCATAACACACATCAAATTGGTTTTACATATTTTCAGAAAATAAAGCCCTTGATACCTCCTGTTATATGTTACAGAACATGAAGACAGAATAAAGTTTACAGGTTTAAATCTAAGAAAAACCTATGGCTACACTCAAATTTCTGACTTCTTCTAGTATTTCCATCAAAAAAGTGATAATATAAAATCATATAAAACATAGGAAAAATAAGATTCAACTGAAAATTAATAAGGACCAAACGTGAATGATCTGGAAGTTACATTAGGGAATCTAATGCACATCAGTACTTGAATAAATATAATCAGACTTGACTCAAGTTCAGAGTCACATTCAAATTTAATACTGAATTTATAAATTCTATCAAAGCAAAAGTGCAGCAAAATTTTAATGATTCTAACTCAGCATATAAAAGGCACATAGATGGCCACAGGGTGAACCACAACTGAATCGAAAGACAGAGTGTCCTGTGAAAGAGCATATATGAGAGTATCTCATACAGTTTTCAAATGATGACAAAGACAATGATGAAAAGGAGCATTCAAGGTCTAGCAGTGGAGCAATAGAACAAGGTATCAATCATTGAAACACAGCTCTAAACGTACTTGCTACCATAGATGAAGATGATCTTGATACCATTGATGTTAGAGTCCAAGAAATCAACGGGAACTCATGCATCAACGGGAACTCATGCTCTTGCCTGACCTGCAGGTCCCCTTGTTAGTTGTCAGTGTATGTTGTCAGTACTCTACAGTGCAGTGGGGCAAAAAGTGGAGCTGAAGGGTCAGCGATGCTGTTATTAGCAGTACTGATATAATCAGTATCAGAGTAGCAGTCCCAAGGACTCCCAAAGAAATTATACTGCAGGTTGATGGTACTGACAGTTAAGCAGAGGTGACAGTATGAGTCAGTACCAGCGCAGCCACAGTCTGCATACACTGTTTCACTGCCAAAGCCTCGGTACTGAGATCTTCAATGGTAACCACACTGAACTGCAAAGTCTCCTTAGATCTCAAATGGTATGGGTAAGCCATCCTATCAAGAATATAATTGTTGGGGATCTACCTCTAACCTTCTCCAAGCTATGTGCCTTTTTGGCAGAAAGTTCCATATTGGACTTTCTTGAGCTTGGAGCTGAAGTTTTGACTGACAAGGCTTGAGAGCTGGTAGGCCTTGTGCTGATAGGAGCAATCCTGCCAAGGGCCATGCCATGCACAAGCAGTGATACACACCAGGATCTGATGCCAATCTCATAGATCTGTCCATTAAAAACATTTGAAGGTGGGCTGCCTGGGATTTCAACATCCTTTTTGAAAAGGATGCACATTTCACACATTTTACCAGGGATGTATAATTTCCCCAACTAAATGAGCCTCTTGTTTCCCCATCATTAACAAACATGGCAGCCTTTCGTGAGGGGCAATATTTCAATCGCTATTCCTACACCTTGGTACCAAGAAATAACAAATATAAATTTTTCCTAGTCAAAAGGAAACCTCTCTTCTCCTGCCTGATCCAGGCCTGTGAGGAGTATGTAAGCCGGTAACAGCAACATGGCATCTTGTGAGGGAAGAGAAGTAAAAGGCCAGCAAGTAGGTGGAGAGGCCCCATGGACCTCTCTCATGGCCTTGTATATAGGTCAGAATGGGTGACGCCCAAGAAGAGTACATTTAAGATCTGAGCTCAGAAGTACTAGATAGCACTGATCTCTTTATTTAGGGGTCAGGAAGCAATATTCCCTTTCATGGAAAACTGGCATGGCTGGCCTGAGTTTGGTAGTTGTCTGTAAAAATTTTAATGGGAATGGTTCTTATAGTTGGAGCTAGGTTTATTAGCATGTCAGAGTATGCTGGTTCATATGTTAAATAAATTAAGAAATGCAACAGTCACACGACAGGTCTCATACATATTTTCTTCCTGTTTTTCAAAAGGAAACATATTAAAAAGTTTTGCCAATGGACAAATAACTAACCTAAATCTCTCTTACACTAACAACTAACTGAGGTGGACTATACATAAGAAAAACAAAAGACAGCGCTACATAAAGAATGGTCAGCAAGCAGCTCCATCTTGAAACTAGAGGTGCTAAGTTACCTTTTATGTTCTCAGTGAGGGGCATGAAGATACTCAGAACACATGCATAGCCACAGTGGACACTGCTGGTTAAAAGACTGATCTCAGGTGCACACATACCATAAATAGAATATATATAGATGGACAGTCACTCAAAAGAGAACTTTAGCCTTGACTTTGTAATGTTTTTTGAAAAGTCCTACAAAGACAGAAGTCTGTCTGTGCTTCAAAAAAGGATTAAGCTTGTGCAGGAAAAGTACTATATACACCTCTACCCAGACAGAACGCGACCCGATGTAACACGAATTTGGATATAACACAGTAAAGCAGCGGGGAGCCCCAGGCTTTTAAAGCGCCACCCGAGCCCTGCTGCTTTACTGCGTTATATCCAAATTTGTGTGGAGCCCCGGACCCACTCAAGCCCCACTGCCAGAGCTCTTGCGGTGATTTAAAGGGCCCGGGGCTCCTCACAGCAGCTGGAGCACTGGGCCCTTTAAATCCCCGCCGGGGCTCTGGCAGTCAGGCTCGGGCGGTGATTTAAAGGGCCAGAGGCTCCAGCTGCTGCGGGGAGCCCCGGGCCCTTTAAATCCCTGCCTGAGCCCTGCTGCCAGAGTTCCAGCGGTGATTTAAAAGGCCCAGGGCTCCCCACATCAGCTGGAGCACCGGGCCCTCTAAATCACCACCGGGGAAGCCAGTCCAGTCCGGTATGGTGTACCAGCTCTTGTCAGTCCTCCGTACTGGACTGAACCCGATATAATGAGGTCTCACCTATAAGGCGGTGAGATCTTTTGGCTCCTGAGACCACGTTATATCAGGGCAGAGGTGTAGTTTGCCCTGATATCCCACATTATATTAAGCACAGAAGTTGTAGTGAGGTGTTTGACTTAATTTTCAACTCTAATGCTCTACGGCCTTTAAAAAGAAATTCTAAGCTTTGGTTCACTTATTTGGGTTCATTAAAAAATTGGTTCCCCCCTTGGGGTTGACTCATGTACCAATAAAAAAAAATGAAAGTCCTCAGTCATATTCATTACCCTTGGAAGGATTCCAGTGAATGATCATTAAGATGATGAGAGCAGTGTAGCTGAGTTGGGAGAAAGAACAGGAAAGATTTGCCCTCCTCCACAAAAGGACTAACAGTAAAAGAGAACCAAGAGTAACATGTTTCAGCACTGGTTAGTCTATGTAAAGATAGATAGATATGATTTTTTTCAGGTGGTCAATAGAATAACTAAGAAAGACTACTGAAGTTTTGTGTTAAAAAAAAATTAACAGGTTTTGCCAGTTCTTTCTGGTTCAGTCATCTCACATATGCCACACAAACATAACTGATAAGCAGAAAGCTTTTTAAAAAGTTATAAACAATCTGGCAATAGGAAGAAACAGAAATTATATCAAAATAAGAATAAGTAGGCAGGATAATTAGATAAAAATATATATTGAATATAAATTCCATAGAATATTCTAACTAATAATGAAAGGTTGTTCAAACGTATTCACAACAAACAAGAGGAGAGGGAAATCTGATCTACTCATACCAATAGTGGAGAAATTGAGACTGTTTACTATAAGGTTATTTTTTTCTCTGAGTCTCTTTTATGCCTTTACACTTATTAATAATTGAAAAAAACCATAATTGTTTCGCAGCTTTCACTCTCGAGGCCCTCACTTCCCATTGACAACTCTTCTGGCTGAGGAAATTTAGATGAGGCTCCCTCATTAGTTTTGGTCAATCTTTTTCCCTAAATGGCCACAGGGATTGTAAGAAAACAGTGCAAGGCAGGCTGGCTGGCTGCCTGTGGACTGAATGATCTGTCTCTGCAGTGCTCCCACTCCATGCCAACCTAGTTACAGGGCTATTTTACTTCCAGCTTGACAAGAAGAACAGCAAATGGAGAGTTGACTGAGACAACAACAGGGAGAAATTTGAGTATTGTACATAGCTAGTCGGAATATGGAAATGATTAACAATTGATTCAAGTTTAAGTTTGAACTCAGTTCTCTTATTCTTTTCTTCATTGTAGAAGCTGTGCATTACAGATACATATACAACTGAAGAATTTGCTTGAGATTCCTATAATAATAGTCATGTCCATGTATACATAGGCTCTATATGTATGTGTAGGTTCTTTTATTGCCCTCTTAACTGTAGTATCTGAGTATCTTCCAGCAGTGCATTGTGCAATGTGAAAGATAAAAAAGCTTGACATGTTTACTCTTGAGAAGACAGAGAAGACCTGATAACAGTCTTCAAATATGTTAAGGGCTGTTATAAAGAAGGCAGTGATCAGTTGTTCTCCACATGCACTGAAGGTAGAATAAGAAGTAATGGGCTTAATCTGCAGCAAGGAAGATTTAGGTTTGATATGAGAAAAAGCTTTCTAATTATAAGAATAGTTAAGTGCTGGAATAGGCTTCCAAGGGCAGTTGGGGAATCTCTATTATCAGAGTTTGTACAATCTGTTTTTAAAAACAGTGGTCAGGGATGGGCTACATTTACTTGATCCTGCCACAGCGCAGGAGACTGGACTTGACTTCTTTAGGCCCTTCCAGCCCTACATTTCTGTGATTCCATGTGGCCAACATCTGTCACATGAGGTTTATTCTTTTATACTCTCCTCAAGGTAGAAGTGTGTGCAGTGGAGTGTTTTGTTTTGGATTTTTTTTATATAATACACACATATGGAGCTATGGTTTATGCTAGAGGAGGCAAGGTCAAAGAAATGCTCCTTGCATTTAGAGTGGAAGGTAGTGAGGGTTGTGATGGCTCATCATTCCTTTGGGAGTTCTTCCACAGTCTTGAGCTGCCCCTGAAAAAGCACTGCATCATTATATGCTATATTTCATTGTCTAATCTAGTCTTTTGTTTTTTGTCCTAGGATGCAGGCCTGGAATTCTACCATGGCACTCTTTCAAAAATAAGAAATGTTCTTCCACTCATTTCATTAGGAGTTTTTACTTGGGTAGCCAGCCATTGATTCCTGATTGACTTGGTTCATTGTAAGTATGAAGAAAAAAGATCAAGCATGCTCAAACATGCAAGTTTGAGTAAAATATAACTACACTCACATAACTTAAAACACGACTGTGACCTTCACATGGACTACAGCTATAATTGGCGTTATGGGGGTGATTCCCAGCTTGAATCGACATACTCATGTTCACTCTCATTGAGCTAGCACTCCAAAATTAGAAGTGTCACTGTGGAAGCAAGAACAGCAGTGAGCAGCAGCATGGGCTAGCCACTCCAATACAACCCCCCTTGAACCCTGGGTGTATAGGCTTGGGACAGCCACTGCCTGTGCTACGATGACTACGCTACTGTTTTTAGCATACTAGCTCAATGAGCGCTAATGTGAGTGTGTTTACTTGAGCCAGGAATCACACCCCCAGCTCTAACTGTAGGCAAAGCAATGGTCAGAAGGTGTTTGATCTGGGAAAATGTCAAATATTCATACCAGTTTTTGTTTTATCTACACAACCATCCCTAACTGCGATAAACATTTTAGAAACACAGAATGATAGTAAGTATCAGAGGGTAGCCGTGTTAGTCTGGATCTGTAAAAGCAGCAAAGAATCCTGTGGCACCTTATAGACTAACAGACGTTTTGGAGCATGAGCTTTCGTGGGTGAATACCCACTTCCTCAGATGCATGACATGCTCATGCTCCAAAACGTCTGTTAGTCTATAAGGTGCCACAGGATTCTTTGCTGCTTTTACAGAATGATAGTATACTTTCACTGCTTGAATATGCCTGCTGTAAACCAACCTGTTTTAATACCAGTTTAAGAATCAGAACAGATGTATGGATCTGGTCACAAGTATACTCAGTGCAGAGGAATCATGAGCAACTGTTACACAGTTCAGCTCACAACAGACTTAACTGAAGTCAAAGATAAGAATATAAGGCATTGACATAAGGATTTCACTTTATGGGTTTTACTAGAAAAGCTTGGTAATAAATTACTATATACTTTATGTGGGAGACGAATATTAATGTATCACCCAAAAGATACTGAAGATTCTTTTGACACTCAAAAATGTGGGACTAAAGGAAGTAACTTTTTAATTAAAACCTACTGCAAAATTCTCCTGCAAAGGCTTAATATATCGTCTTAGGAGAGAATTGGATCTTGCAGTTCCAAATGAGCTATCCCTTCTTCACTTATGAGACCAGACTTCCTATTAGATTTTCTTCAGGGATCTTGCAGTCTCTTACTAGATTGAGCTTTGCCTGACATTCTTCTTTGTAAAATTAGATTTAATATTGACCTTAAAAATAATAATATCCTGCTTTGCCAAAAAGATGTTCTTACTAAATTGGAGGATCTGAAGGCAATAATAAGTCATTAAAATGTTGAATTTCCATTTGATAAGTATTACTGTCACAAACATTCAAAGATACCCCACTTTCTCTAATCCTATGGGCTAGACTGTGCCTCTGCTTTACATGGCTGTACACATGCAGGGGGCTGGATATGAAGCCCATATAAAGAGAGTCCAGGAGTATCTCTTCCCAACCATCTTTACAAAGTGTCCTGTCATAAACATACAGATAAGAGTGACATAGAATCCCTCCTGGGAAGCTGTCCTAAATCACTTGGTTGGCACCTGACCAAAAGGACCAATAAGGAAAGAACATACTTTCAAATCTGTGGGGCTGAGAGGGGAGGTTTTGTTTGTGCTCTCTTTGTTTTGTTCTCTCTCCGGATGGAGAGAGAGACCAGGCAGGTAAATCATCCCCTGAAAACATACCTAAAATGATCCATCTAAGATTACAAAAATTGTAAGTAAGGGCAAGGAAATGCTTTAGATTATCTTTGTAACTTTTAAGCTGAGTCTAGAGGGGAATCCTCTGTGTTTTAAAATCTTTTTATTACCCTGTAAAGTTACCTTCCATCCTGATTTTGCAGATGTGATTCTTTTACTTTTTCTTTAAATAAAGTTCTTCCTTTAAGAACCTGATTGATTTTCAGTGTCCTAGAGACAAAGGAGATTTTGAGCGTACTTGAATTTATATGGGCACTCAGTTCATTCTTGTGAATAAATTGTGAGGGAAAGGCACACAGCATTTACAATTTAAAAAGGTTCAAGTTAGCATGGCCTGATTGACGAATTAAAATATCAAGGTGTATTGCAGTAAAATGTGGGGTAAAGGAAGTGGGCTACCAGATCACCCCTCAATTAAAAAAGACTGGATTGGGCCTTTTCTTCTTTTTCCTCATCTAGTAGGGAGATTTTGGTTAAGGACTTTGTATGTTCATTAACATCAAAAATATTCAGATTCCATCTGGGATGAGGAATGGTTCAGATGTTTTTTATTTTATTTTATTGTTTGAATACATTTAATGAATGCATAAACAATTTAAAATGATAATGGTAGAAAAGAGCCCAAATAGTCAGGGCATGTGTCAAGCTAATCTTTTTTTTTATGGAGGTATTTGAGGAAGGAGATCTTATTTAAAAGGTTCCATTGGGTGTTACTGATTTTGTTTATATGTTCAATTGTGCTTTTAAAACAACTGTCAAAGATGCCCAGAGCTCAGGATAAAGTCATTTGGCCTGTATTATAAATCTAAATTAAAAAACAAAACAACTAGAGATAAATGTAGAAATGTAGCCTTCATAAAATCTCCATATAGTTCTAAGGTTAAAAGGAAGTGTACCATCATGAAAGCATAATAAATAAGCAAGTAGTACTATAGCTCCATATAGTTTAATTATAGTTTAGTTATTACAGCAAATAAAACTATACAATAATCTACATTAAAAGAAAAGTACTGATTATAATCAACCTGTAACATTAGTTTATCCTACATAAAACAAACATCCTAAGAAAAGTTAAAGCAAGTACAGTATTCAGGTTAAAAGCACTGAACAAGAAGTTTTCAGAAATTCATTATCCAGCTCTAATTAATTTTGTATTTCTTCTCTGTAATTGAAAGTACTCAAGACATGCTTAGCATCATTGCAGTTCTACACAAACTTCTGATCATTGGAAAGAATTTGTAGTATGGCAGGGGTAAGACATTTAAGAACACTAATAATTGAAAAATATCGTTAAAGGAAATATTTTCTGCTGAGCTTGAATAGACTTGCTATATTCATGAATGTACATATGTACTTGGTTTGATAAAACATGTCCTTTTTTTCAAAACTGAATATGTAAGCTTGTCCTTTTCTTCAGAGGAGACAGAATTATGATTGCCAGAAAGTGTCCATTTTCCCCCACTGGACTAACTCTCTCATTCTTTGTTTGGTGCTAGGAGACTTGTTCAATGATGTATAAAAATGGTTAAACATTTCTTTTTATCTGACTATAGTATTAGACAGATGAAATTTTTTCAAATCAATTATTGCTATCTAAAAAGGACAATTTAAGAGCAACAAATACTTTATCTTTCAGATTTTCTGAAAGAAAGGGTACTCAGAAGATTTTAATAGACTCTTGTGTTTGATTAAGACAGATTTGTCAGAGAAAAAAGATGCTGGGGAAGCCAACAGCAATCATTAAGTCTGTCCCATCTAGTCTATCTACCCATCATAAATTCCAGTTGATGATAGTCCCATAACACTGTAAACACAGGATTAAATATCTATTTAACTTTTATACCTCAGCAACCCTTTTCATCTCAATCACCATAGAACAATCTGCATTTCACTCATGGTAGCAGGATGATTTATTAAAGAACAGAGGTCTGATTTTTCCCTGGTTATTCTGAATAACTGACATTTTTGAGTAGGAAAAAATAAACAACAAAATATATGATAAGATGTTCTTTGCATTTAAAGTTGAGCTGGATCTTGTTATTGATTATCCTAAAACTTTTTGATTTAGGAAAAAGTTAATTATAACCTCAAAGAATACTTTCCTGTGGAATATTTTCCTTTTTATGACTTGCTAATCAGGTACTAGTATTTTGTTAAAGATCTGTTATTTTTAGAGGATAGTATTGAGGTTTCAACAACATGGGTTCTGTTCATCCCACAGGTGCCAGGATGTGTCTAAAGATGGAGAGTTCTTTATTGTGCCATGGAGAGAAGAAATCACCCTCAAGGGAAGGCAGGAAGTGTTTGCATTGGTGCCCACCATGAGGGTTTTGTCAGGGGAGGGGAGCTGTAAGTTGCAGCTGCGGTAGCCAACAGGGCAAAAACTGTCCAAGGGACAAGCTGAATCAGAATATCCCACTGCTGCCAACTCCCATGATTCTGTCACATGTTTATGATATTGGAATTTTTCTTAGAGCCCCAGCTGCTGGAATCACAAGAATGCATGAGACTCTCAGCTTTCATTTAATAAAATTTAAATTTCTAGTTGTCATGGTTGTGGAGAAAACCTTAAAACAAAGCGAGGAAGCAAATAAAAAGAACCAACACATATCTTTTTTATTATGATTAAAAATTATGATTTTTAAACCAATGTTATGAGGTTTGAGACCTGACATGATAATTGAGTGCATGGAGGTTTTCTGTAAATTGGGGTTGGGATTTTTTGACAAAATGTTTTTGTTGGACAATGCTGATTCAAAAACAAAACTTCTCATGGAAATGTAACAATTTTAATTAAAATTTAGTTAGGAAAGGTTTCAGGTCCAGGATAGAATTTCTGGTCACAGACAGAGAAAGAAAGCCCAAAAAAAGCCAATAGCACAGTGCTTCAGGCACTCAGCTGGGATGCCATATAGAGCAGAGACTTAAACTCAGGTCTCTCACATCCCAGGTGAGTGCCCTAACCACTGGGATACTGGTTGTTCTGGGGATGGGCTTGACAGTCTCTCTATTTTTTCTACAAAAAAATTTCAAAAGGTCTCAGTTTTGTTCCAATACGTGATGAACATAAATGTTAGATTCTTACACAGCAGGTAAGACTAGATGATCACAGTAGACCCTTCTGGCATTGGAATTTATGATTTTTTTTTAAATGGAATTCTTGTTTTCTTGCCAGACCTAGTTTTCAGTATTGATTTCTGTCACCCATATTACTAATACCCCTTGCCAGCACTATACAGTTTTAACAGTCTTCATCTGTACTGGCTAGCTGCAGCCCTTCCATTTGAGGGGGCAGGTTTTGGGCTCTTCCATTGACAGAGGGCCTGCACTTTGTATTACACCTGCTTCAGTTAGCATAATCAAAGGCTGAATCTAGCCCTGTCTGTGGGTGTATAAGGCTTCTTTTAAAATATATCAAGAAACAGAAAGATATCGATAGACAGGTGTAGTAAACTGTGTGACAGTGAGAGAAAACACTTGCATCCTTATAATAAAATATACGTTTGGCTGACCATCAAGGTTATTTCTCGTGCTGCATCATTCTAGATGTGCCATACACTAAATCAAAAGCTCATCACCTGCAGTTATAAAAAGCTATTTTTGTGTTTCAGATCAACTGGTGACCAAATGGCCCTGTTAACAATTTATGTAAACTCACCAAAGTGTGAGTTTCCTTAGCAAAGACATAAATTACATGCCATTAGTGTTCAGCAAGTGGTGTTTGACTGACGCTCATTCCATTACAATTGTTGATGGAAACTGAAAGAATTTCATTTTCTTACTATTGCTATGAGTTGAGAACAACAAATTCTTAAATTAGTTCTGAAATAGAAAAATATGACAACAAAACTTTGGACATGGAAATGTATCAATATTGCATCCTGCAGTATAATGGACTACTACAGTAGTTAAGATACTTCGGAGTGATAGGGTGATGTGCAACTTCAAAACTAATAGTGTTCCAAATACTGTTGTGCTTTTAAATCTTGGAGTTGTTTGCTTCATGCCATTTTTCCTTTAGAAGTCAGTATATTTTTATTATTTAATATTGATAGTTTGTTATATATTAGTTATATTCCCACATTCCAATATACTTAACTAAACCAAAATGTAATTTTAAGATATGCTAGAAAAGCTAGTAAAGTGAAAGACAGTTTAAACCACAACAGATTTTAAATTATGTATATCAGCAGAGGCAGATATCTGTCTAAAACAAAAGAAGCTTATAAAAATGAGTTATATAATACTCCACTACAGCAAGACTTTACAATAAGCACTTCCAATTAATAGGGAAAGTAGATCATTTATCAGAAAGATTTTCCCAAAACATTTACATTTCCAAGTATTGTTCTCTTTTTGGTCAGTACAAAGTAAAACAATTTTTAGTTTAACTGAAAGTATTCCTGATGTAAGAATGTGTGTATGAAATTATTTAAAATTATACTCCTAGCTCAAGCAGAGTGATGGTGGTAGTTTTTTTTTTTTTTAACCTAAAATACAGTACACTGTTTCAGTTATATTGTTAAACTAACCTGTCAGTATTAGGTACTTTGATATAATATGCACAGAATAGGTGCAAGACAAAAATAATTGCATGTTAAGTACACTTTTGAGATAGGGTAGCAGCTGTACATATTAAAAATGGGTTCAACTTTTAACTTAAAGCAAGGATTCAACCCCTTTGTTTTGTATGAAAACATAGCGTAATTTACAGCACAATCTGTGAGCAAAGATTCAGTTCCCTAGGGATTTTCAACGGAATCATTATTTAGTTTATGAGTTAATTGAAACTGATTTAAAAATGGGACCTTTAAATGTCCTGTATCTGACTTTTTTTTTTAACCTCCATTTACTAAAAAGTGTCTGGCTTCCTATCTTTCAAACTTTTCATATTACAACAACTCATTGTCAGCTATCATTAAATGTACATTTGAATGAATTAGGTTATGATTAAAAAAGTTATTAATGATTGTTTGTTCATATCCTTTCCATTATATTAACAACATTCCCCTATTCAAAATGTCTTCACAGTATAAAGTGAAACCTTAATCACAGTTGCAGGAACATAAGAAAATATTTAAAATTGATATGTATTTGTGCTGGAAGCATGAACTCATAATTAGAGTCTTGCAAGGGAGATTAATGTGCTGCCTGTGGTGTGATTCCTTATCAGTTAGAAGCAGAAGGAAGTTCCTTGTGATAACACAGAGTCTGTCACTATCAGTGTAAATGTGCTCTGCGGGCATTGGTGTACAGTTAAGAAACATCCCATAACTTGGCATTTCTCTGCTTCTTAGGTTTTACATTGGGAGGAAGAGTGATCTCACACTTAATCAACCTAAATCCCTTTTAAATAAAGATTTTGTTTATGGAATAACATATATAACAAACCTCTCTATAGTATATTTAAAACAGAAAAAAGTATTACTCTATTGCAATAGTAGAAATAAGAAATTTGCCTTCCCTTCACCGTCTTTATTGAGGCAAATTTATCACTTCTAATTCAATTTATTTTCCGTTAACCTAAAGTTCATATTCTGGAATCAGAGTATTCCAATGCAAACAGAAATTGTAAACCTTACATGTATCTTCCACACATATAATACCAATGCTTCCTGCAATTATGTAAAAAGAATCTAGGCTTGTTAAAAACAAAATCCAGGAAAAGCTAATATATTTTAATCATGGTGGTAGGGTTTTGTGAGATCATTTGTAGAGTTGCATGAAAACTGTCAGACACAGGTTTGCCCTTTCACAGTCAAACTCCTCCCCTGCCCCCGCATCCCATCCCGCCCCAGTCAAACCAAGATGCTGCATCACTCTTTTGTTGGGGGAAAAAAAATCAGTACAAATATTGTCAATTTGTACTCTCTTAAATTATATGGAACATTACCAAGCTATATTCTCTTTTCTCATGAAAACCTTTCCAAGTACAAAACTGAAATCTTGCTCAATTGATTTAGTATCCAATGCCTCTCCTTCTCTAGCTTCACAAGAAATTATGTGTTTTCTTACCTGAAAGTTCATTCTCTTCAATTGATCCAATGGAAAAATTAGCTGGACTGATTGAAGGACTGGAAGTAAAGCTTGCATATCCAATGGATGAGTTGATTTCAAAATAATCATGGCTGTGATTTAGTCGGTGAAATTCCAGAGAAGATACTATTGATGTTCTCTGTTTGGGCTGAAAAAATAAGAGTTCAAAGTGTAACTAATGTAACCCCAGACATTAGATTATTTCCCGCATCTTCATTATTTGACATTCACCCCCACATAATTGGAGTTCATCTGTTTCTAAAAATGTTATTTAGCCAAAGACAAGACAAGCTGTGGTGACTTAGATCTAACTTTTTCTCCAAAATCTGAACAGCAGTTTTGCATATTTGTCACCTTAATCACGGAATACATTTTTGCTTAGGAAGATAACATGCTTCTACAGGTTTACCTATATTAATTGTAATCTTTTTTTAAAATACAGAGGTGCACTCCTTTCAGCAGTTAGATAGCTGGCTCTGAACTTTTGCTCTGCAAAACATTTAGATCTACCTCACCGATGTCTAGAAACTAGCAAACCAGTAATAATAGTAAATAAATTCCACTCAGCCTGGTCAGGCAGCCCCTCTGATATTTATTCATACAGGCAAGGCTCATCTTAATTAGTCAAAGACTCTCAAAGATCTACAAGCTTATTTAGAACTAAAGAGACAATGTCAGTTTAAAAGCAACGCTCATTCCTTCACCTATTTTCATAATACTCTGTATTATTAAAACTGAAAGTACAAAACTGGAGGTGGAGGTTTGGTTAGTCTCTCAACATGCCAGGGCAGCACAGCATACGTAGAGATCATCTGAAGAAAAGAATCTGCTCCTGGTGAAGGCTAGTAGCAGATGATTATCCCTAGGAAACAATGGCTCTTCCTGAGGCCATGTAGCTACTCAGACCCCTTGCTCAGCACAAAATGCTAAAGTACAATCTAGCCCAATGAAGTAATTTTCACTTTTGTTTATGGCCCATTTTATTTTGAGGTTATTAATATTGAAATGTTTGTATTACAAATACAGAAAACCAAAAGTATTTTGCAAAAAACCAACTGTTACCATTGGAATGTTAAAACAAAAAAATCTTGAAACGTAATTTGGCTCAGGTTTTGTAAAAGTTTTCTTGTTCAATAGCAAAATTTGGGGCATAATGTTAATTGACTGTGTCCTGTTAAAACTGAAGAAGTTGTGTAGGTAAGGACAGGCACCCAGTTGGGACTCGTTTGCAGTCTTTGGAAATTAACTTCTTTAATAATCCAAAAAATAATTTATGGCTTGCAAGGCTCATTCCTAGGACTACTAATTGCCGTGAAGATTTTCACAAAGTGGGACAGACTCCCGCATCAAATAGCTTTAAGTAAAAGGTACTGGTATGGGTCTTAGCCAAACTGCTGATCTGGACAAAAATACAACAAAAGTGCACCATTTATTTTTGCTAAAATAAGATTCACCAGTGACATAATTATGTTTAAAAGGGATATGTTGCAAGAAGGTTTCTCATCCATCAGATAAATATTCTTGCCCCAAGTCCAACCAGGGGTTGATCTGGGGGCCTTGCAGTAGGTCAGTTTCTTCTGTTAAGAGAAGCTGATGTCATGGAGTTATGTCTGGTGTAATTGGTTTATTCATATGATATACAGGACTTTAGTTACTCTTAAACTGAGACAGGCCCAACCCCACATAGGCAGCTCTGGAAACTCCAACTCAGTCACCCTGAGCAGCCACCTCCATCTTTGTTCTTCCAGGCCTCTAGTCATCCTCCTAGCTGCCATGCTGCCTTCCCCTCCTGGCTGTTCTATATCAGTTGCCAGTCAGAAGAGTAGCAGCAGATTCACCACACTGCCACCAGCTAGCCTGTTACTGCTCAGCTGATTTACCATGTATTAGTCTAGAAGAACATACACTACAGTGGCTTTTCTTTGAAGGTTTCAGCACAAACTTCATGCACAAATCTTTGAAAAACTATTCTATTAATTTCAAAGGGATGGGTGCCTGCACTAAAGTGTTTTGCTCAATTAAGTCTCCAGGACTTACCTGATAAGAAGTGATCTCTTGCTGATCCTAGTATTTGACTTCATCCTAAATTCCCCACACACTGATACTAAGAGCCCACAATCATTAATCCCAATTGGCAAAGGAAGTGTATGGGGAAGGGGAGAGGGGGATATTACAGTAGGCCAGAAGGTTTCCGTTTTGGTCACATTATACTACTGTTGGGGAAGGATGGGCACAGCCGCATGGGAGGGAACCACAGGTGATGCTTTCCTGGTTTTAGGAAACACTTTTTGCTGCTTTAAATAACCATTTAATAATAAATCTGATTACTTTCATAAGGTGGCCTAACCTGCAGCTGATAGTAGCTATAGCCTCAGTAGTCTCTTCATAGGTGCTTTCACCCTACTGTGGCAAAAATGCCTGAGCACTTAGATCTAAGCTAGGAGCCTTTCAGTACAGCCATACAAAGAACTGATTTTCGGAACTCCTTCCATATTCCTGTGCACACAGAACATTGGGATTGCAAATCCACCTAACATACTAACAGATGGGTAAGCAGGTAACATTCCTACTCTGCTTTGAATACAGTCTACACACACACAGCTCAAGTTTACCCTCTTCTTGGGCTTTGACATTATTCTACAAATCAACTAAATCTAAACATAACAAGATTTGTTTCTAATCCTAGGGTTCTTCTGCAGAACCTTCTCTATCTCAGCCTCTAATTCCCTTTTCCCTAGAGAGGAAGGCAGGCAGTCTAATTCTGTTATATACTGACTGGCGCTAACAAGAACCACCTGCCAGCATGCAGCAATTAGTATAGATATGCACGGTTCTAGCACCTAAACATTAGTGGCACAATAGAGGATTCTTATCCAGGGTCCTAGAAAACGTCAAGCTATTACAATCTGCTAATAGTTCATTAATATATGCTAATTGCGGCTAGAAGCACAAATCCACCTCGTACAAAGTTGTCACAGCAGAAGCACTGAGCATTAAAATTGAGAGGAGAGCCTACTCAGGGCCACCCGGGGGGGGGGGGAACAAGTGGGGCAATATGCCCTAGGCCCTGGGCCCCACAGGGGCCCCCATGAGAGTTTTTTGTGGGCCCTGGAGTGGAGTCCTCCACTCGCTCCAGGGCCCCGGAAAACTCTTGCAGAGGCTGGGCCCCTGGAGCTTCTTCTGCTCAGGGTGTTCTGTGGCAATTTGGCAGTGGGGAGTCCTTCCGCCCCAGGACCCGCTGCTGAAGTGCCAGGTCTTCGGTGGCAATTTGGTGGCAGGGGGTCCTTCCACTCCAGGACTCGCTGCCGAAGTGTCCTGAAGACCTGCAGCAGGAGGTCCTTCCACCCCGGGACCCGCTGCCAAAGTGCCTGAGCCTAATCTGCTGCTATTAAAAACTGCCAAAATTTCTCTTTATGAGAAAACTGAAGGCCTATAAGGTCCTCTGTAATATTTCTCTGCAGGAGCTTAGGATCAAAATATTGGAGTCATGAGGCATGGTCTCAGGGGAAAGGCTGAATACAACAGTCCATAGGACTTCCCTGAATTAGTTCCTGTGTGAACTAAAGCATATCTTTTAAAAGAAGAATTTTTTCATTTATAAATTGCTAGTGGTGGAGAAACAATTAAAGTCTAGACACCCCTTTTCATATGTACCACATCACAATCTTGATTAGACATCAGTCCAAAATGAAACAATGTCACTGCAAGTCAATTTTCTGTAGTTTTTTGATCCAAAACATTTCACATGCTAAAAAATAGTAACACAGAACAACTACAAATTCAGATATCTAACTTGGTTCTCCTTTCTCAGTTTAGAGCCATCCATAGGTTTATGATCCCTTGGAAGAGGCAAGTATACTAGGTGTAACAGTTTCTCAACTCATCTATTTAAACAGCAGTCTCATATTTCCTTGCATTATAAAAAGATGTGCATTTTGTATGATGAAAAATAGAGAAAAGCAGATTGCAAACCTTGCCATTTAAATACAAAGTAAATAATCATAAAATGAAACTTTTGCTCATGAAAGGTGCAGAATTACCACAGACGCTAGAGAATACCCCTGTTTACCCAAAGAACAGGTACAACATAGACAGTGATGGATCAGGCTTCACACCTGTGCATTCTCATGAACTTCAATTTTGACCTGGAAGCTTCAACATGCCTGTTTCATTCTCAGCCTAATTACTGAGATTAGCAGCAACAGAGTGTGAGCTGTCTATTAATTGTACATCTGCTTATTGGGATCTGGACTGAGAGCATCAAATAGTCATCAGATGGCAAAAACTTTTAGTAACTACTGAACTGGGTTTGATTTAAACTAGTAATCTAGAGCTGAAAAGACTTGATTGTCCTATTACCAGTCTTCCAAGATAACTAGTTCTTCAAACATCAAAATAAATGAACAAGTAGAAGAAACACTGTCTTTTTAATTATCTACATTAATGTTTTCATGGCTATGGATATTACAATTTCATATAACCTTATCTCAAATTATAAATATGACTAAAATTAAACATAAAAAAGCAGCAAGTTTCAGCATTCATACTGATAATCTTGATTTTTTTGCCTTCTAATATCTTAATACAGAGCAGCAGGCAGTAATTATACTGTATTTAGCAGCAAATATGTCCCAAGGAGCTACAAGAGAGACCTCATAACATCATGGGAATTTAAAAAATGAAAGAAGGATAAATAAATGTTTGCATTACTTTAACCATAAATTATTCTCTACTATAAGGGCAAATAACTCAAACTAAATTTATTTAATTTTATTGCTAATCAAAAGATTCCTAGTGAGTTCTCTGAGCAGTAGCCGTGTTAGTCTGTATCCACAAAAAGAACAGGAGTACTTTTTGCACTTTAGAGACTAACAAATTTATTTGAGCATAAGCTCTTGTGAGCTACGAAAGCTTATGCTGAAATAATTTGTTAGTCTCTAAGGTGCCACAAGTACTCCTGTTCTTCTAGTGAGTTCTGTTTCTAATAAAGAGATTCTGAATTAATACAATGTGACCTCCTGCATGCTGCTCAGTCAGCTGGTCCACACTTCCTCAGTCCTCAGGATGGCCTGACAGTGTGTTAGCATACTTCCTTGGACATCTGCAAGTTACTGACACACACAATGATGGCACAGCTGCCATTGTCCCTTTGTGTATTTTTGTGTGCATTGTGTACCACGGTGCTTTCTGCTCTTGCGCATTCATAGGGCCTCTTCTCTCTGTTATCCTACCTCCTCTTCCTGACTCCTCTGCTGGATGAGGTAACCAAGTGTCAGCAATCAGCCTGTGCTGTTCTTCCCTTTTCCCCTGCTTTATCTCAGAACCAGGTCTGGCTCCGATTGAAGGACCTGACGTCTAAGTGCTGCTGAAGAGGAAGCAAGGCACTGAAGGACCCGCCGCCGAATTGCCACCGCAGACCCTGATGTGGCCCCCCAACAACGGACAGAGTACCGCCCCTTTCTATTGGCCGCCTCAGGCACCTGCTTCCTTCGCTGGTGCTGCCCTGCTCAGACCACCACTTTGCTTGACACAAGTGGTTGGGAGTGAAGGAGGGTACGAATGATGCTTCTCTCCTCTTCCTTGGCCCCCAGTTCTCATTTCTTAATTTCAGTCAGCGAGCAGCAATGAGTTCTGAAGTGCAACCTACTGCCAGATACCTGGCAACCCAATGAGCTCAGCTGGGCCCAATAAACGCTCTCTAAGTGACTGTGCTCCCCAGTTGGTCAGAAGAGCCAACAGATCATCATTTAAATTGTATAGCAACAGCAGCACACTGGCTGCATTATGTATTCCACGTTTATATCTGTACTAGGCCTGCTTCCTGGCTGGCCCTTGTTCTGATTCTTGCTAGTTCTGCTCCAGCCCTAGTTCCTGCCTATGTCTCAACTCCTGGCTCTGACCACTGGCTTGCCTCCTGGCCATGCCTTTGGCTCTTCCTTCTGGTGCTGTTCTGACCACTAAGATAGACTCTGGCTCCAACCACTACGTTGTACTATCTATACCTCTGTCGACACCCACTTTGTTCTGACTCACTAAAGCTGTTGCATTTTTGTGGGTATTGGTTCCTTTATAAAGGACGGGATTAGGATTAACAGTGGATCTTTAGCCCCTGAGATTACGAACAGTGCCATATTCACAAACTTTATATGCACTATATTCACTGAAAAATGTTTATTGACTTATTCATTGAGGCTTTTACATATCCTGTGATCAACCATTTACCTATAAGAAGCCTGATCCTCAAGTATCAGACTTAAAAGAGTTGAGGATGCTCAGAACCGCACAAGCTTGGGCCTATATACTGTAAATAGAGATATGAATAACTCTGACTATGTATACATTGAATTAGAAAACTAAAACTACAGGATAGCTCCGGAGAGGCAATTCAGCTTCAACAAGAGAAAAGTATTATTTAGAAGCAATATTCTCTAAACAGATCACTACTAATAGTGAGGATTATTGACTTGCTTAAACTTAGATATGTGCTTAAATTCTTTGCTGAACCAAGGATGGATCAAAGCTTTAATGCACTCAAACAGCTTGTTTTCTTTTTTCATCACTACTGTGTATTGAACAGATGTTTTTATTTTCATATTTGCTCAGTTCTAATTAAAATATCTAAGTGGAATAATGTTTTGTAATGAGTTGTCAAAAGGTCTATTACAATATGCACAATTAATAATATTTTAGTTAATGGTGCTAAGTAGTCACTGAGTATCTAAACAATGATTTCTAAATATCCTGCTCTGGAGATATTATCAGCCCTCTCTCCACTAATTATATTATAAAGTGTACTTTTATTTCTAAACATGTATGACTCGTATACATATTTTTGGAATACCATGAAAGGTTTTTTTTTTGGTTCTACTTGCAATCATATGTATGCAAATTGTTAGCTTTTTAAATAGACATTAATAGCATACCTGTTATTTCTTTTTTGACTATTTCAGAAAGTGTTCTTGCTTTCATTATTACTAGGATAAGGAAGGTTTTGAACTATTCCCAGTAGATTTGGGAAAACACTTTAGGTTTAAAAATAATTCCAAATAAACATATATGACTGTCTGAGAATCAGGAACAAAGGCTATTTCTACAGCAATTAAACACCCATGACTGGCCTGGGTCAGCTGACTCGGGCTCTGGAGCTGTAAAATTGCAGCATAGATGTTTAGGTTTGGGTTGGAGCTCTATCTTTGGGACCCTGTGAGGGGAAGGGTCCCAGAGCCCAGGCTTCAGCCTGAGCTGAATGTGACACTGCAATTTTTAGCCCCACAAGCACAAGTCAGCTGAACTGGGCCAGCCGTGGGTCTTTTATTCCAGTGGAGATGTAACCTAAATCCATGCCTAGGCTTTAGGTCTATCGTGCAAGGTGCTAAGTACCTTGACTTTAATGGGAATCTCACAGAACTTGGCCCTTTGTGGGTATCTTTCTTTCTTTCTTGTGATATGAAATGCCATGAAAATGGGTCTTCTGGCAGTAGAGTATTTCCACACATGTAGTGCTGTTCCACTGGATATTTCACAAAGCTTTCTTATCTGTTCCCTGCTATTCTGTTATGATTTTTGGTCAATCTCTTAAAGGAAGTTGAAATCAGTGGAGATGAGTAATGCTGAGGATGGGATGACCAGCCTGCAGCAACAGAGCAGTATCTAATAAATTAAGTTCTTCTTCTTCTTTTTTTTTTTCAAAGTGCAAGAAACAAGCAAAAAATTTAAACGTAAACACCAGTTTTCTCTGAAGCAACTTTGCCTGCAAGTAATCCCGACTCAATGTCAGACAAATAGAAAAAAATCACAGCTAGATTACACATTTACTAGGAATTTTTTAGGTGCTGGGAGACAGTGACACTGATCTTTGTGGTTTATCTGTTAATAAAATTGTGAAGCTGGCTGCTAACATCTCAAAAAATCTTTCAGTTTCAGTTGGGACCTCTAAGCTATTCTGTAACACAGATTAATGATAATTGCTGCATCTTAAAAATGACTTGCTACATATCGATGGAAAAGCATGGTAAGTCATTTCCCAGAATACATGGCAATATGTGCAGTGTCATAAAGCATGATCAAGTTCTTAGTCTTTAGCCATATTTTTTGAGAGGAAATAGTCTTCTGGAATCCTAATGACTCCTTTGCTTACTCATGACCATTTTTAAAGACCTTTCTACAGAATGCTTGTGTGAGGGGAAGAATCTCTCACATCTACCTGTAAAACATTTGGATCCAATTTCCTCTGCAAATGTAAATCAGTGCCATTCATTGTGTCAGCCAGAGAGGCTCTACAATGACTGAAATAATTTGTTCTGTCCTCTAAAGAGCTAAACTACCTGTACTTTGCTCTTAGCCCTGCTAGCTGTGATGGACCATGTCTGGCACTCAGACTTGTTCACCATATGCTGCTAGTGTATGAGATTACCATTCTTTTAAAGACAGTACTTCCAAAATCAGTGGAACAGATGTTAAAAAGAATTCTTCCAGGAGGTCATTTGGGAGTTGAGCAATATAAACAGCAAGTGTGAGAGGAAGGTCATTTTAGCCAGTAATATTCAGATGGATAAAAAAACCTGCATTCAAATGTGACCTGTCACAATACTGAAATTCATTCCACCCTCCCATCCCCCTCAAAAAAAAAAACCAACCCACTCATTGAATACCAGATCACTTATGACAATGTCAAGGAACAGTCTTGTTCACATAAAATGAAATGAGCATTTATTCATGGAAGATAATGAGACATTTTTTAAATAGTCCACACTTTGGACACCAAAAACCAAAACTGCAGTTAGCCACGTGAAACCCATCTTAGCAAGATGCGAAGAGGAAAAAGCAGTCAATACATTATATTAATAAATGAAGAATTTTAAAATGTTTCTCTGAGAGTTCAGAATTGAAATTCATGATTATTGCCCAAGACTCCACTAGTAAATGGCTAGGCCAAGGGAAAAAAAAATTCACAAAAGGAGAGGCTGAGATGGTTGCTCATTACATCTGTGTCTTGGAACATTATAGAGACATCATTACAAGAGAAATTGGCTCACTTAGGGTATGTCTACATGGCATTTAAAAACCCGCAGCTGGCTAGTGCTGACTCAAGTTCCCAGTGCTCGAGCTGCAGGGTTCCAGAGCTCTGGTTGTGGTACAAGCCTGGAAGCCTACACTGCACTTAAACAGCCCCACAGCCAGGAGCGCCGCCAGTTTTTTTGCCACCCTAGGCGACGGAAGGTCCCGCCCCTGAAATGCCACCCCCAACAGAGGTGACAGAAGGTCCCGCCCCCGAAATGCCACCCCCGACAGAAGCAGTGGAAGGTCTGACCGCTGCGGTCGCCGCCCCCCAAATGTTAGTGCTCTAGGTGACTACCTAGGTCGCCTAATGGGTTGTGCCGGCCCTGCCCGCAGCCCAAGCCCCAAGAACCTGGGCGTCAGCTGGCGCTGGCTAACCACAGGTGTCTAATTGCAATGTAGACATACCTCTACTCAAATGCTGATTAACAAGTGACCTGCTGTAAATCCAGAGTACTTTGTTCAGTGTGCTGACTAATGCACATAAGACTTTACATGTGGGCTTAGTCTCATTTAGGTTTCTGTTAGACTATGATTTAAAGGCATATCAATCTAACTACACCTTCTTCAGCTCTAGTGCAGACAAGGCAAGATGTACTTTAGAACATGGTAAGTGGTCAAAATGAAGCTCAAAAGGGACTCTAGAGTTTTAGAAGGTGTTACTTAGATCAAGCTATCTTTCACAATCTAACACGACACCTTTAAATCTTAGTCTAAACAGAACCCCTTTACACCACTCTGCCAATATTAGAAAGTCTTAAAGTGGGCATAAATGTAATTATGACCATTTTAAGGGGCTCTTACACTGCCAGAGTAGTGTAAGGAGGGCTCAGTGTAAATGAGCTCCTATCACTCTAAAAAAACCGAAGTTGAAAATAAAAGAATAAGGGGTTCAAATAAAATCAAGCAGACAAAACCAAAAGTTATGTTATGGCAGTTTCCAAAAGTGGGACTTTGTTCATTTACAGAATCACTTTGATAGTGTTTGGAAACCAGCAATTATGTGCTATGAAACACACAAATATGAAACATTCATATTCAAAACTCTAATGTCACATGACATTTTATACAAAATGTTTCCAATCATTCCATTCAGCACAAAGGACTGTGAGTAACTCCAGACTGAGGGGAACACTCCAGAGTGACAACTTGGTGTTTCATAGAAGCATAACTCATGAACAGGAGCTGTACCTCCTTTTCCAGGCTAAAGTTTAATCATCAAAGTAATTCTTGATGGAGTTAGACCATGGCAGAATTTGTCTGAATAAGATGAAAAAAAAATCACAGCTCTCACCTTCACTCAATCATATGCTGAACTTCATACCATTTTTCTGTTTGTTCGTATGAATCAATTTCAAAGAATGTTCTAGACATCAATGGGCATAAGTCTATTGATTATGGTGAAAACTGGAAAACCAGAAAAGCTTAATTCAGAAGAAAATCAGGGCCTCCACAGCGCCTGCGTCTGCAGACAAAGGAATCCGTGGGGTGCTGTCTTCTGCTGCCTAGGCATACCAGAGGCAGCTTCTTAACTTCCTGCGTAGGGAGGCTGTCTGGAGTCTAACAGAAATAAAAGAGCCTTAAAGGGGGTGATTTTAGAGGGAATGGAGGACTCGGGAAGGCAGTGGAATATGAAGGAAGTGAGGATCCAGAAGGGATTTGGTGAGGAGGTGGCAAAGTGGGGTCCTAGACGACAGAGGAGGATGTATGCCTTTGCAAAAGGACAAAGCATCTCTGAGTGCAGGGGCTGGGGGAGCTCGATAGCCCAAAACAGCCAAAGAGCTTTACATTCTGGCACTCGCTGCCCCATCCAGTCACTCAGCTGGTATGTCCCTATGCTGGATAGAGAAGAGGAAAAAAGAAGATAGCAGTTTAAGACCACTCTTGTGCTGGGGCTGTTCCCTGCAGGCTATTTCTGTTCCCCTTAAAACCTCTCTACTCTGTCAGAATGGTGTAAAGGGTCCCTAGCAGGGAACAAAATATACTTATATAATACACACAGATTAATTCATTTTAGATTATCATTACTGTTTATTTGTATTATGATAGTGCCTAGAGGCCAACCAAGATCAGGGCCCCATTGTACTAAACATGTACTGTACAGTCAGAGTAATAGTCCCTACTCAAAACAGCTTGCAATCTTCAGAGATAAG
Organism: Gopherus flavomarginatus; assembly: GCF_025201925.1. Lineage (NCBI taxonomy): Eukaryota > Metazoa > Chordata > Testudines > Testudinidae > Gopherus > Gopherus flavomarginatus. The sequence goes on from NC_066617.1 coordinate 90,957,429, forward strand.
ACAGACAAAGGGCAGGGGAAAGGGAGTAAACATATAACCAGAATTAACATAACTAACATAATGATAGTTCCACAATTTCTTTTTGAAAAATTCTTAGGTTAGGATTTTGTTGGAAGGAGATTAGCTAAATGGAAAGACAAAGGAAGGGTGAGGGGACATAGCAGATAGGGATCTAATGGAGATGGGGGAAAAAAAGAGAAAGGGGAGCTGAGAGCTGGAACAGATCCTTCTCCACATGGATTGGGCACAAAGGCAGATACATAAATACATGCTGACCAATAGGTTACATACTTCCTACTACTGAAGTGTTCTACATAGCAAAAAGGGTGGCTAAATATCATGTTAAAGTTATTTTGACTGTCCATTCTAACAAGAATGGTGAAGTTCTGACCATAATCCCTTTTCTTCTGCTATAGGATGAAAGCAGTGCTGATACCACATACACTGAGATTGTGCAAATGACTGATTTAAATCCAAACAACTCCTTCCCTGAGTCCCCATGAACTCTATTCAAGATGAACTAGCATAAGAACACCACCATTCAGTGTTCTGGGTCCATCTGTTGGCAATATCATGATGAAAACAGATTTTTAAATGTTATTTTCAATGAACTATCACACAACAACTTGTTCCAATAATATTTCCAGTGCCTGTCTGCCTGCCTCCTACTAGAAAAAACAAGTAAGAGGGAAGAAGGTACTTCATTAGTACTGTGATATAGAGGGGAAGAGATAGATAAAGAGAGCCTACAGAATTAGAAAAATGGGGAGTCAACTGGGAAAAGGCAAAAAAGGACAAAAAGATAATATTCTAGACATAGTACAATCTGGATTCAGGCCAGAACATGGAACTGAAACTGCAATAGTGGCACTAATAGATGATCTCCAGCCGTCAACGGATGGAGGACAGACACCCTTTCTCATCCTTCTGGACCTATCTGCAGCATTTTACACTGTCAGCCATGAGATACTGCTTCTCATGTGAGAGGTGGCCATGGTGCAGGGTAATGTGTTAAAATGGTTTGAGTCATTCCTAGAGGCATGCACTCAATGAGTACTGATGAGAAACTGCACCTCTACCACTAGACCCTGACCATGGAGTCCCACAAGGATCAATTATCTCTCTACTTCTTTTCAACATCTATGTGCAGCCAGTAGGTGAATTGGTAGGACAACTGAAGTGGCAGCAATATGCAGATAACACACATCTCTACCTATCTTTCATCACATACAACCACACCACTACCACCAAGATGGACCAATGTTTGGATGGCTGTCATAAACAGATAGCTAAGGGTTAATGTCTCTTTCACCTGAAGCACCTGACCAGAGGACCAATCAGGAAAACCGGATTTTTTCAACTTTGGGTGGAGGGAATTGAGTGTCTAAGGTCTTTGTTTTCTGGCTGCCTGCTTTCTCTGAGCTTTGGAGAAGTAGTTCTACTTTCTAGTCTTCTGTTTCTAAGTGTAAGAACAAAGAGATCAGATAGTAAGTTATATGGTTTTCTTTTCTTTGGTATTTGCATGAATATAAGTGCTGGAGTGCTTTGATTTGTATTCTTTTGGAATAAGGCTGTTTATTCAATATTCTTTTAAGCAATTGACCCTGTGTTGTATCATCTATATACAGAGAGAACATTTGTACTTATTTTTCTTTCTTTTTATATAAAGCTTTCTTTTAAGACCTGTTGGAGTTTTCTTTACTTCAGGGAAATTAAGTCTGTACTCACCAGGGAATTGGTGGGAGGAAGAAATCAAGGGGAGATCTGTGTGTTGGATTGCTAGCCTGATGTTGCATTCCCTCTGGGGGAATAGGAAAGTACTTTTTGTTTCCAGGATTGGGAACAGAGAGGGAGATTCACTCTGTTTGGATTCACAGAGCTGGTGTCTGTGTATCTCTCCAGGAGCACCTGGAGGGGGGAAGGGAAAAAGGATTATTTCCCTTTGTTGTGAGACTCAAGGGATTTGGGTCTTGGGGTCCCCAGGGAAGGTTTTTCAGAGGGACCAGAGTGCCCCAAAACACTCTAATTTTTTGGGTGGTGGCAGCAGGTACCAGGTCCAAGCTGGTAACTAAGCTTGGAGGGCTTTCATGCTAACCCCCATATTTTGGACGCTAAGGTCCAAATCTGGGACTAAGGTTATTACATGGTGGCAGCGGTGGGATTAGAATCCAGAAGCCAGTAGGAATATTATATTTTTCTTTTCTCTGCTAAGGGCTTTTTAGCAGAGAGAAACAGTTGGTTTTAAAAGGGAACCAGAGAGAATTTTTTTTTTCTGCTCTCTCTCGCAGTTTGTGGCTTGCATGTTAAGGGTCTTTTGTCATGCAATAGCCCTCCCATTAGGAGTCAAGTACCAGCACTTATAGGCATGCAAATAAAGTGGTTTTTCTGGTTTCCCTTCATTGAACATTAGCTAGAGAGAGAAAAGGAAAATTAGCTAAAGGCACTGTTGCTAGGCAGACTTCAGGAGGCAACAGAGAACCTGCAGTGCAGAAGATAAACACCGGAGGGCACCCCAACACAAGAAAACAGGAATCATGACTTCTAAGGCAAAAATTGACGCCGAAGAGCAAATCAAAGAAGCTGAACACAGGCGACAACTGGAAATAAAACAAAAAGAGATGGAGATGAAAGAAAGAGAAGAACAGATCAAAGAGGCAGCCTTCCAAAGAGAACAGGCAGCCCAAGAGGCAGCACACAAAAGAAAACTAGAAGAAGAAGAGATAGCTTACCGAAGGAAACAAGCAGAAGAAGAGTTGGCCCACCACCGAGAAATAGAAAAACACCAAAAAGAAATGGAAAACAACAAAAAGAAATGGAAAAACAACAAAAAGAGAATGAAGAGAAGGAAAAACAGAGAAAACATGAACTGGAGTTGGTAAAAGCTGGGCTGCATGTGCCAGCCAACCCTAACAACCCGGCGCCCATTATTGCTCCACAGCACAGGAAATTTCCCACCTACAAGGCAGGTGATGACACCGAGGCCTTCTTGGAAAATTTGAAAGAGCCTGTCTTGGGTACAGCATTCCCGAAGACCAGTACATGGTAGAATTGAGGTCACAGCTCAGTGGACCTTTAGCAGAGGTGGCAGCTGAAATGCCTAAGCACCAAATGAATGACTATAAACTTTTTCTAACCAAGGCCAGATACAGGATGGGGATAACCCCAGATCATGCCCGTCGGCGCTTCAGAACCCAAAAGTGGAAACCAGAGGTGTCATTTCCCAAACACGCCTACTACATTGCAAAAAACTATGAGGCCTGGCTAACAGGAAACAACATTCAAACCTTGGAAGAACTGAACCTCCTCATACAAATGGAGCAGTTCTTGGATGGTGTTCCTGAAGACATCACACGGTACATACAAGATGGAAACCCCAAGAATATCGCTGAGGCGGGGGAGATTGGAGCCAAATGGATGGAACTGGCAGAAAGCAAGAAAGCTACTGTCAAGGGGAACGATTACCCCAGGGGGCACACAGACCATAAACCCTACAACCGAGGACAGCCAAAGACCCCACATACCACCCAAGTAAAGCCACAGATACCCTACCCTTCAACCTCACCAGTCTCCAGTAACTCACCTCGGCCCAGTGACCCATCAGATGGAAGATGCTTTAAGTGTAATGAACTGGGACATATCAAGGCCAAGTGTCCCAAGAACACCATGCGAGTGCAATTCATTACACCACCATCACACCAAAGATCCCCAGGCCCGGATGCCTCTCAAATACCCTTGGAGCGAAGGGAAAATTTGAGAGTGGGCGGAAAGAAGGTTACTGCGTGGAGAGACACGGGGGCACAAGTGTCAGCTATCCACCAATCCTTCGTTGACCCCAAATTCATCAACCCAAAGGCCAAAGTTACAATTTACCCCTTCATGTCACAAGCTGTAGACTTGCCTACAGCTCAACTGCCTGTCCAGTACAGAGGCTGGTCAGGAATGTGGACTTTTGCAGTCTATGACAATTATCCTATCCCCATGCTACTGGGGGAAGACTTGGCCAACCAGGTGAGGCGGGCCAAGAGAGTGGGAATGGTTACACGTAGCCAAACCAGGCAAGCTTCCAGACCCATTCCTGTTCCTGAACCGTCCACAGAGGCCCCGTCTGTGTTACCAGAGACCCAGACAGAGGTAGAGGACCCGGATTCCATGCCTACCACTGAAACAGCCACAGCATCTCCAGTCCCAGGCCCGGAACTGGAACAGCAACCAGCACCAGCAAGTGCAACCCCATCTTCAAACTCAACGCCAGAGGGCGCCAGCGAGCCAGAACTGGCAGAAGCACAAGACAGCCATACCCAAAAGGCTCAGCCAGAGCCTGAAATACCCTCAGGTGCACCAGCGGAGAGCGGTTCACCAGCAACGGAAACAACCCCATCACCTACATCGCTTCCAGAGGGACCAAGCCCAAGTCCACAGTCTGAGGAAGAACTGGTGACCCCAGCCTCAAGGGAACAGTTCCAGGCTGAGCAGGAAGCGGATGACAGCCTTCAGAAAGCTTGGGCAGCGGCACGGAGCACCCCACCACCTCTCAGCTCTTCTAATCAATCCCGGTTTGTTATAGACCAAGGACTTTTGTACAAGGAAATTCTTTCTGGTGGACACCGGGAAGAATGGCAGCCGCAAAAACAGTTGGTGGTTCCAACTAAGTACCGGGGGAAGCTCTTAAGCTTAGCCCATGATCATCCCAGTGGCCATGCTGGGGTGAACAGAACCAAGGACCGGTTGGGGAAGTCCTTCCACTGGGAGGGGATGGGCAAGGACGTTGCCAAGTATGTCCGGTCTTGTGAGGTATGCCAAAGAGTGGGTAAGCCTCAAGACCAGGTCAAGGCCCCTCTCCAGCCACTCCCCATAATTTAGGTCCCATTTCAGCGAGTAGCTGTGGATATTCTGGGCCCTTTCCCAAAAAAGACGCCCAGAGGAAAGCAGTACGTACTGACTTTAGTGGACTTTGCTACCCGATGGCCAGAAGCAGTAGCTCTAGGCAACACCAGGGCTAACACTGTGTGCCTGGCCCTAACAGACATCTTTGCCAGGGTAGGTTGGCCCTCTGACATCCTTACAGATTCAGGGTCTAATTTCCTGGCAGGGACCATGGAAAAAACTGTGGGAAACTCATGGGGTGAATCACTTGGTTGCCACCCCGTACCACCATCAAACCAATGGCCTGGTGGAAAGGTTCAATGGAACTTTGGGGCCATGATACGTAAATTCATCAATGAATTCTCCAATAATTGGGACCTAGTGTTGCAGCAGTTGCTGTTTGCCTACAGGGCTGTACCACATCCCAGCTTAGGGTTTTCACCATTTGAACTTGTGTATGGTCACGAGGTTAAGGGGCCATTACAGTTGGTGAAGCAGCAATGGGAGGGGTTTACGCCTTCTCCAGGAACTAACATTCTGGACTTTGTAAGCAACCTACAAAGCACCCTCCGACACTCTTTAGCCCTTGCTAGAGAGAATCTAAAGGATGCTCAGGAAGAGCAAAAGGCCTGGTATGACAGACATGCCAAAGATCGGTCCTTCAAGGTAGGAGACCAGGTTATGGTCTTGAAGGCGCAACAGGCCCATAAGATGGAAGCATCATGGGAAGGGCCCTTCACGGTCCAAGAGCGCCTGGGAGCTGTAAACTACCTCATAGCATTTCCCAATTCCTCACTAAAGCCTAAAGTGTACCATGTTAATTCTCTCAAGCCTTTCTATTCCAGAGACTTACAGGTTTGTCAGTTTACAGTCCAGGGAGATGATGCTGAGTGGCCTGACGGTGTCTACTACGACGGGAAAAAAGACGGTGGCGTGGAAGAGGTGAACCTCTCAACCACCCTGGAACGTCTGCAGCGGCAACAAATCAAGGAGCTGTGCACTAGCTTCGCCCCATTGTTCTCAGCCACCCCAGGACGGACTGAACGGGCATACCACTCCATTGATACAGGTAATGCTCACCCAATCAGAACCCCACCCTACCGAGTGTCTCCTCATGCCCAAGCTGCTATAGAACGGGAGATCCAAAACATGCTACAGATGGGTATAATCCGCTCATCTACCAGTGCATGGGCATCTCCAGTGGTTCTGGTACCCAAACCAGATGGGGAAATACGCTTTTGCGTGGACTACCGTAAGCTAAATGCTGTAACTCGTCCGGACAACTATCCAATGCCACGTACCGATGAGCTATTGGAAAAGTTGGGACGTGCCCAGTTCATCTCTACAATAGACTTAACCAAGGGGTACTGGCAAGTACCACTAGATGAACCTGCCAAGGAGAGGTCAGCATTCGTCACCCATGCGGGGGTGTATGAATTCAATGTCCTTCCTTTCGGCCTTCGAAATGCACCCGCCACCTTCCAGAGGCTGGTAGATGGTCTACTAGCTGGACTGGGAGAATTTGCAGTTGCCTACCTCAATGATGTGGCCATTTTTTCAGACTCCTGGCCCGAACACCTACTACACCTGGAAAAGGTCTTTGAGCGCATCAGGCAGGCAGGACTAACTGTTAAGGCCAAAAAGTGTCAAATAGGCCAAAACAGAGTGACTTACCTGGGGCACCAGGTGGGTCGAGGAACCATAAACCCCCTACAGGCCAAGGTGGATGCTATCCAAAAGTGGCCTGTCCCAAGGTCAAACAAACAGGTCCAATCCTTCTTAGGCTTGGCCGGATACTACAGGCGATTTGTACCACACTACAGCCAAATCGCTGCCCCACTGACCGACCTGACCAAAAAGACCCAGCCAAATGCAGTTAAGTGGACTGATGAGTGTCAAAAGGCCTTTACCCAACTTAAGGCAACGCTCATGTCTGACCCTGTGCTCAGGGCCCCGGATTTTGACAAGCCATTCCTAGTAACCACAGATGCATCTGAGCGTGGTATAGGAGCAGTGCTCATGCAGGAAGCAACAGATCACAACTTCCATCCTGTCGTGTTTCTCAGCAAGAAACTGTCTGAGAGGGAAAGTCACTGGTCAGTCAGTGAAAAGAAATGCTATGCCATTGTGTACGCCCTGGAAAAGCTACGCCCATATGTTTGGGGACGGCGGTTCCAACTACAAACTGACCATGCTGCACTAAAGTGGCTTCATACTGCCAAGGGGAACAACAAGAAACTTCTTCGTTGGAGTTTAGCTCTCCAAGATTTTGATTTTGAAATTCAACACATCACAGAAGCTTCTAATAAAGTTGCTGATGCACTCTCCCGTGAGAGTTTCCCAGAATTCAGTAGTTAAAAAGTGTTCTTAAAATGTACAAGTCTGTTAGTTATATACTTAGGAGTATATGTAAAGGTGTATGTGTTGTATTAATCTGTTTATTTTCAAGTTCTAGAAGGAAATCGCCGCCAGTGAGCTTCCCCACTGTCTGCAATTTGGGGGCGTGTCATAAACAGATAGCTAAGGGTTAATGTCTCTTTCACCTGAAGCACCTGACCAGAGGACCAATCAGGAAACCGGATTTTTTCAACTTTGGGTGGAGGGAATTGAGTGTCTAAGGTCTTTGTTTTCTGGCTGCCTGCTTTCTCTGAGCTTTGGAGAAGTAGTTCTACTTTCTAGTCTTCTGTTTCTAAGTGTAAGAACAAAGAGATCAGATAGTAAGTTATATGGTTTCTTTTCTTTGGTATTTGCATGAATATAAGTGCTGGAGTGCTTTGATTTGTATTCTTTTGGAATAAGGCTGTTTATTCAATATTCTTTTAAGCAATTGACCCTGTGTTGTATCATCTATATACAGAGAGAACATTTGTACTTATTTTCTTTCTTTTTATATAAAGCTTTCTTTTAAGACCTGTTGGAGTTTTTCTTTACTTCAGGGAATTAAGTCTGTACTCACCAGGGAATTGGTGGGAGGAAGAAATCAAGGGGAGATCTGTGTGTTGGATTGCTAGCCTGATGTTGCATTCCCTCTGGGGGAATAGGAAAGTACTTTTTGTTTCCAGGATTGGGAACAGAGAGGGAGATTCACTCTGTTTGGATTCACAGAGCTGGTGTCTGTGTATCTCTCCAGGAGCACCTGGAGGGGGGAAGGGAAAAAGGATTATTTCCCTTTGTTGTGAGACTCAAGGGATTTGGGTCTTGGGGTCCCCAGGGAAGGTTTTTCAGAGGGACCAGAGTGCCCCAAAACACTCTAATTTTTTGGGTGGTGGCAGCAGGTACCAGGTCCAAGCTGGTAACTAAGCTTGGAGGGCTTTCATGCTAACCCCCATATTTTGGACGCTAAGGTCCAAATCTGGGACTAAGGTTATTACAATGGCATCAACTCATGCATGAAGAGCAGCTGGCTGAAGCTGAATCCAAGCAAGAAAAAGGTGATGCTGGCGGATAGAGGAAAACATGTTGCAAAGTCTGCAGCTACGGTACAATCTCCTTTGGTTGAACATACCAACTCACAATTGATCAGTTCAGTCCATAGTTTAAGAATAATCTTGGATTCCTTGCTGATGCTAAAACCTTATCTCACATAGCAGCAGTTGGTTAGGAGACTCAGTTTCATTGTGGTGGATGATGACCTGGACTCAGTTATTCATGTCTTTGTCACCTCTCAGCTGGACTATAGCAATGTGATGATATACTTTGGCATGAAGTCTTCAGCCTCTCTGCTCTCTCCACAAGTTTCCCATGGACTACTGAATCAAGTTCAAAGTCTAGGTCCTTATTTTCATGGCACTGCACTGCCTGGGCCCAGGTTAGCTAATAGACCACCTAAGGCTCTGTGATGAAGACTGTACTCAACAACTTTGCTCTCTGGCACAACAGAATTCTCTACAATAAGGGCAAAGCTCATCCATGTGGGAGACAGAATTTGGGGGGGAGGAGCTGATCCGAGCCTGTGGAGTGAATTCTCCAGGAACTAAAATATTATCACAAACCTCATCACCTTCTAGTCAAAATAGAAGACATTTCTTTGACTTTGCCTTCTGAAACAGACACACAGCAACATGTGTCTTAAAAAAAATTAAAACAACCAAAACAAGACACATGCTTCTCTTCCTGAAGAAAGGATGAGAGAACAAACAAACAACTTGTGACAGATGTTAGTCACGTTGCTTAATGCCCTGCTGGAAGATGTTTAGGTACTATAGTGACAAGCAGATATAAGACCCTTTCATCTATTCTATGCACAGAATTAGAAATATGTGGAAAAGTTTAAAGCTACAATGACTCAACAATAAAATAAGAGACTCAACAATAAAATAAGAGAAAGTAAAATAAATAATGTACCAAAAGTTATGGAATCAAGAGGACAGAAATATAGTGAGGGAAAGAGGCCTGGAAAAAGGATGAAAAGAGAATAAAAATGTGGAGGAAAACTAATGGCAGTCAAATTTAGCACTAGCATTAAACAAAGATTTTATTTGTCATTAATTCTGTAACAAGAAATAGTCGTATAATTATTTTAACACATTGTACATCTCTCTGACCATAATACCAGAGGTTTTAATTTCACCATGTATAACCAAGATCTTTTTCTGGGTTCAGAAAATGTTTTGGAGCTCTCTGTTTCTCCATTTTTTAATTATCTATATTTATATTTTCAAAAGGTCTTTATTAGAGACAGAGTATATGCATACATGTGCACGCACACACACTCAACTGTTCACAGAATCAGAAACAATTAACAAGAGAGTTTATTCTGATGACCTACCTGAGGGCGTATAACTTTTACTATATTTTTAAGTGCAGTGTCTGGTGATGGAGGAGAGCAGTCAGGTGTTGGGCCTGTAGAGCTGTTTCTATGGTTACCAGTTCCTGGTGCAGTAATTGCTACCTGAGGTACATTATCTGTGAATAAAAATAGCATTTTGATGAACCTGCTATTCTAGTTCAGTATATGTCTTTTAAAATCAGAAAATACTTTTGAAAACAGAGCAATATTTCAACTTTGAAAAATTAACATTGTTGAGCACAGACAGTGAGGAAAATACTGCATATTTAGCCTATATTTTTAGTACATTTTATTTCTATTTAAGCTGGTTTATATCACCCCCATGGTACCTAAATATTAGTGCACACAAAATGAAAAAAATATTGTTTAATTTTTTTTTCTCAATTACCTATTACAGTTCCTAATACTGCTTTTATAATCAGAATAATCTAAGGCTAAATATCAACTGCAGGTCATATTGCTTTTTGTTCAGCTTTGCCATAAAAAGACCATCAAGGCACCAATTCAGTAAAGTACTTAAACATGTGCCTAATTTAAAGCATTTGTGCAGTCCCACAGGAGTCAGTGTAACTACTCAAATATGTGCCTAATTTAAAGCATGTAAGTGCTATGTTGGACTGAGGCCCATATGCTCCTATGGGTTAGGGAATATTAATGTTACAGACTCACCACTGAAAATACACACATCAAAGTATGAAGCCTGTAAAAGGAGTATGGGAGAGATGTAATAACATATTTCTAGGAAGATAAATACATATAGGGCCTGATTCTTAATTACACTAAAGCACCTTTACCTTGCTCTGGCAGTGTATAGAAAGCCTTAAAGTGAGTGTAAACATACTTTACCCCGACTTAAAATCTGCTTTACAGGGCCAGAGCAGTTAAAAACAATCTTCAGGCCGACAGTATATGTAAAACCTGCGCAGTCTCTGGGGTCTGATTCTTCACTTCCAATAAAGTCAGTTTACACCACTGTAGTCATGCAAGGGGCATGAGCAAAAATATATAGTATAGTATAGTGAGCAAAAATATAGTATTCCCACTTTAAATCTTCTTTATGCTGCCAGAGCAGCATAAATTGGAAGTAGTGTAGATAAGACTCATGCCCTTTTGTGTTTATTGGAATACCTTATATTCTTAGATACTAAATTCTACAAACAATGTATTTCAATTATACAAGCCTCCTGAAAAAACCCAACAGCTCAACATTTCAGACCCTCTGTCCTTTCTCTAAGGAATAAAGCACCAGATATGTAGCTGTTTCTTATAAACAATGTCCTTACTGTGAACAGCTTTTTATTTTCACTGTATGACCAATCATCAGACGACCAATAATAATGTACCACATGGGTTTTCTCCATAAGAGAGAGAGAATCATTACCAATTCAACTGTAGCAAAGGGATTTTCTAGTTTAAGTATATGGTATGCAGTTTCATTAATAATAAAAAGCCTTGAATAAATTTTCTTTTGTAATATAAATTATTGCATAATTATAATGCTCTAATTTCCTTTCCCTTTCTGTTTGCTGAGAATAGGACCAAAGAAAATATTTGAAGGTTGTATTTTTTAAGAAAGCCCTAACTGTGAATACATTCAAACTAATATAAATTTCAGTGCAGCGATACATGACAAAAGGAAGCAATTTATCCTTGAAACAGTAGGGCCAGACTCTGCTGCATCCAGTGGAAAGTGGGCTGGCAGCCGGAGAGTAAACTGACAGTGAGCCAGTTATTGGTTTCTGATTCTCTGCCAGTTCCAGGAAAAGTTATAGTAGTCTGGGGACTGTTCTAGCACACACCAGCTGCTAATGGTCCCCAAGCATGCACTCCAGTAATCTCCAGTGGATAATCCATGCTCTAGTCTTATTCCGTCCCTACCCCTAACACACTAGCTGTCATAGGTAGGGTGTCATAGAAGCCTTTTCTGACTCAGTGCCTACTATGAACTCCCCCACGTTAGGGGCTTGTGGTCATTTTTTGCTCCTTTTTGACACATGAGCAGAACAAAAGAAGAGAAGCACAGCTGATAATATGCCCCATAAGATATTTTCTTAATTAAAAATAATAACCAAAATTATTAAAACACAATTCTAAAACAAGAGCATATATAAACATAGGCTCAGATAGAGCAAAGAAACTACTTCTTTTTTGCCAATTTACATCCCAGGCAGTCCTATTAATTTCACTGAGTTGTTGCACAGGGGAGCATGTCAGCACAGAATTTAGCCACATGGCGTGATTCAGAGATTAAGAAGAGAAAGGACCATTATGATCTAATCTGACCTTCTCCATAACACATACCACAGAATTTCACCCTCTAATTTCTGCATCAAGTCCATAACTTCAGTTTGATATAGCATTCTTTTAGAAAGCTTCAGCATCTGACCACCTGATCTAGTTATTTCTTTTTCTGATACATTAAAGCACCATCTATTCTCAGAAATCTCTTGCCCACTTAAGTACTTGTAAACCATAATCAAATAACTTCTTAACCTTCTCTTGGAAAAAAACAAATAGATTGAGCTTCTTAAATCTCTCACTATGAGGCACATTTTCCATGTCTCAGATTATTCTTGCAACTTTTTTTTTTGAACCCTTTCCAATTTTTCTACATCCTTTCTGAAGCATGGATACCAGAACTGGACATGGTATTCCAGTAATGGTCTCAATGTCATATATAGGGGTAATGCTACTTTCCTACTTGATAGTCCCCTGCTTATGTACCAAAGGATTACATTTGCCCTCTAAACTACAGAATTACACTAGGGGGCTTATATTCAGTTGGTTACCTACCATTATCCCTCAATCCTTTTCAGTGTCACTGCATTCCAGGATATTGTCTCCTCTCAATTAATTATGACCTACATTCTTTGCTCCAACATATACAACTTGTACTTGGCTGTGGTAAAAAGCATGTTGTTCAAATAAACCCACTTTACCAGCCAGTCCAGATCTATTTGTATAACTGAGCTCTCTCCATCATTATGTAGGAATTTTTCCAGCAATTATTTCATATTTTCTTCCAGATCATTGATACAAATATTGAACAGGACCAAGAACAAATCCCTGTGGGGACCCAGTTGGAAACTCACCCACAGGATGATTATTCCACTTTTACAATTACTTTGAGATTTGGCAGTTAACCAGTTTTTAATCCACTTAATCTAGATTACCTTGATTTTTGAATAGTGCTTTTTTTTTTAAAGCAGAATGTCAGGAAGGACTAAGTCAAATGCCTCTGCGACTCTAAGTGTTACAGAAGTGTAAGTGTATTATGTCAACACAATTACCTTATAACCTCAGTTTGTTCTATGTAATAGCAGAAAGGTGGGGACACTAATCCTCTCTGTTCCCTAGTTCACAGTTTTGAAACGTAATTAATATGGTCATCCAGATATCTTGTCCATGTAAAAAAATTGTTTAGTTCTCAGTATACACTAACATGTCTCTAACAAAGTAAACATGCAAGAATTAATACTATAATTAATCTTTTCATAAGAAAATAAGGTTGGGAGTTAATTTCTTCATCAGTACTTTTCATTTACACAATTGCAAGATAAATACCCAAAGCGATTCAAATCGTTGCAACATCTGTTCAAATACACAATGACCTTTAGGATAAAATAAATCTTGGATTATGTGGCATATTTAATTAAATGCCCTTCTAATAGCATTTAATATTTAGCTGGATGTTTCTTTGGGAGCCAAAATGGATACCTACAGTTAGGCTTCTATGTTCATATTAAGGTATCGAAATAAGTTGTGCTTGATTTTCAAAAGTACTGAGTACCCATCAGCTCTCATATTCTTGAGTAATTTAGGAGCTGAGATATAGGTGGTCAGTCTTTTGAAAATCTTCACCACTGTCTCCAAAGGTCTAACTGAAGATGGAATTTACTTATTATTATTACAATGATAAACAATATGAGAAATATTTTTGATCCTTTTCTAGAGTTTACAGGCTACCAGGAGATCAACAGGAAATAAAAGTCATGGGAGGGAATGGAGGTCTCATTCATGCTAGTGGTGACTGCTTAGTGTTTAGACCTACTAGGGTTGCTTATATCTAGGAAAATTTACATTTGTTCCCCAAAAATTATAAAAAACAGAATGACAAATCAAAAATAGCTTGCCTTCTGTATTACAGCTGCAAACTATGTTGTTCTCCCCTTGCTATGTAAATGAACTGTTGTTACACATGAAAAGAAAACATTAACACATTAATGGTTTAATTAGAATTATAAAGAAATCAGGCAAGTGGAAACCAGTCCTTACAACTTCAATTAAAACATGAATTCACTGATGCCTGTGTCCTTTTATGTGCTACAATATTAGAAGAAAGAAAACATTGTATGAACAGTAGTACACAAAGTATTAATGTAATTTATACAGAAGCAGTTTTTTATTTTCATCCCATTATTCATGCGCTTGGGTGAACAACTGTACATTGAAAATCTCCTGACCCAGAAGGTCATTCTCATCTTTGCCAAGTATTTCAAGATAACTAAATGATAGATAGCATTGCACTCATATAGTGCCTATTTATTATATTGTTAATTATTATTATTAAGTAGGCAACAAGTATGCCAGTACCAAGCAGAAAGCTAGGCCATTTCTAAAACACAATGCTGCACTTGAGTATTCCTGAATATACTGTTTAAAAAAATGACTAACTAATTCAGTAAATATTTGACAAATAACATTGCTAAAATCAGACACTCTCCACAGCTTTGTACTGATCTTTTTAAATATAGCATCTTGGGGCCAGATAAACTGGTGTGCTGCTTTGGTGACACAAATCAGATGTAAATATGGTTTAGCTGGTAGCAGATTTCCAGCTGTTTTGTGTCACACTGTCTCTGGAGTTGTATAAAACAACTAGAGCATATTGGTGAATCTGGCCATATATGTTTTGTCTACATTTTAGATCGATCTGAATTTAAGATTAAGAAATTAAATATTCCTGATACTCAGCATGTTGCAGAACAAAGAGAGTCATAAGATTTTTAAAAAATTTTTAAAAAGAAAATAACCACAGTCGAGCTGAAAAGATTTTATCACAAACTTTTGCCTTAATGATTTGCAACACAATTATCTGTTCAGTGCTACAGGAATTGAGTACAAAAATTACCACTATTTTATGAAGTCATTGACAAAGCACAGTGAATGCTAAAATGAAACCACTGCCTTCAAAATGAAGGCTTCCATAGACATCAATGAATTTCACATTCAGCTACGAAGGGAAAATGAGTAAAATGATGACTTCAGTGCACAAGTGATTAAAAAGAACAGGATTCTGCACTCAAACAAAGCTATGTTTAAAAATTTGTTTTACCTGAAAAAAAAAAATAGTGGGAGTCCCATACAACATGGGCTTGATTTATCCCTTGGGATCCATTAGGCAAGCCAGACTGCTGTTTCCAGCAATAGTAAGCACCCTGGAATGGAGGCACAGTGGCCCAAGCCACTGAAGATCCTGGAGCCAGCAAGCACAGGCCCAAAATTGGGCAGAGGGGTTCCTAAACTGGTGGAAGTTTCACTGTTTCAGTACCTCCTCCAGGCAGACTTCTCCAGTGTAGGGCTTCAGATTTAAAAGCTGTCCTTCCTTAGCAGAATCCCATAGGTGAATCCTCCCCCCCCCTCACACCCACCCACCCACCAATGCATAGCTACCCCCAAGGTACAAAACTCAGAATTAAAGACAGGGACAAATTACATATTTTAGAATCTAAAGACACCAGAAACATTACTCAAGAAAATGCAAAAAGAGCACATTGAAGACTCAGGCATAGAATCAGTGAGTAGCTAAACTTGATATGTGGGAAGAACAGATTGCACTAAACTATATGTATTTGTTCTCTTGAATTTCTTTTGTCTCCTATGTACTTAAAACTGAATTAGCAATGTTCCTAGTTGGATAGTAAATATATAGCTGCAACTGTTTTGTTGAAATCACTTGTAGCTATAACTAGCTTGGTATTAGATCTGGTAGCTATTTTGAGATAGTGTTTGGAATTAATTACTAGTGAAGTGCATTCCACTGGCAGCAGGGAGTCTGGTTAGTTGTTTCTGCATCATCTGTGAGAGTTTGGATATGATGATTATCAACTTTTTATTTCCTCTCATCACCCACCTGCAAAAATAGACCTTGCAATTTTTTCAAATTTGCATAACCCTAGCAGAGCCAGACAAGGGTCTGGAAAGACCTCTCTCATTAAGTACTAATGAGAGATGATTGTTCATTTATACTATTTCCTGAATAATCTTTTGGTACTCTGCCTCTGCAAGTAGTAGATGCTTAACAGAACTTTCCAAAACCATTTTACAGTTATTTATCCTATTTTTGTGTTTTGTAAACTCAAAATTAGGAGTGTTTAGCACTGGCTTTTGAATGTTTACATGGCAGTTTGCAGTGTCTACAACTGACATTTCATAACCTTGTACATTTTCCTTGTCTTGGTAGTCTAGTTGTTAGCTTTCTAGAAGGTGAATGAAGAGCACACAATGTGGTTACAGATACCAAAATGTTCGATTACATCAGTAATTCATTAAAAAATAGAACAGCCTATTGATATTGTATTGCAAACTGTCCTCCAAAGAGAACAATCTAGGATGTTACTGGAGACTGATTGTGCTCATATTTACATTAATAGCAAAACTCCCCTTTACTGCAGTGGGAGCAGGACTCGGCCGTTGAATTCTACCCTGTATATAGTATATTTTGCAAAGTGCATATATAGACAAACTTTGTTGTTCTGAAAGCACTGTCAGAACTTTACTGGCTAACTGATGAAGTATGCTTTATTTGCAGTCCATTTCAGAATGCAACCAGAGATATGTCATCTGAGTCAGCCATTCTAATCTACTTTAGCAGAGCTGATAGTAGCCTCCAATGATTGCTCTTGGTAATCAGCAAACTTCAGCAGTCTTGAAAGTAAGAGTCTGAAGTATTCACCTATATCCAGTGACCAGTCTGCTGTATAACTGCAGCAATGTAGTTTCCAGACAACATTACATATGTACAACCTTCACTCTGTGTTAACAAGTATTAGTTACTGAATAAAACTCCTTCTAAAAACACTGCAATTATAAAATAAACCAAACATTTGGAAGTTTGAAAGTTCTAAAATAAGGATGAAATTTAATAACACCCAAGCACTTCAAAGTCTGGTAACTATTGGTTAAGGTTGAGATATTCATGTTATAGTTAAGTGCTGGCTACCTTAATTCTGATTTTGACTTTACAATCTCAATATCATTATTTTAATATTTTTTGTATAAATATTCACAGTGAGGTTTTTCTTCATATTAAAAATGCATAAGAGATCTTGTAGTACTTTGGTTAATTGTACATTGGTATACTGATTAAGTGTAAGGGGTTGTTGTACATGTACAGGGATAGCCACTGATACATGGTCAAAATTAATAATTTGTTCATAGAATCATAGATTATTAGGGTTGAAAGGGACCTCAAGAGATCATCTAGTCCAACCCTGTGCTCAAAGCAGGACCAATTCCCAAATCCTTATATAGTCCCCTCAAGGATTTAACTCACAGCCCTGGGTTTAGCAGGCCAGTGCTCAAACCACTGAGCTATCCCTCCCTCTTTAAAAAAAAATTTAGTGGCACTGTTTGTGGTACCTGCTAGTATTTAAAAGGCTACAGAGGTTTTATATGTTGATTCTGTACTATGAATTTCATGGCTACACAGAAGTTGACATATCAGGTCAAACTGGTGGTCCACCTAGCTCAGTATTCTCTCTGACACTGGCCAGGACAAGATGCTTCAGAGGAAGATGAAAGAAATACTATCAGTTTTCAGCTAATGATATTAAAACATGAGTGTTTATAGCACTGATAAAAAATATCGGATGTATCTGTGGATGTATGCATTAAATATACAAGCTTTTTAAAAAATCCAGAATGTTAAGTATTTTTATAATTGACATCCTAGTAAGATTTTCTCACAGGTTTTACAATTTTAATTCTGTTTTAACATTTTTTTCCTGGGAATTTCCTTAGTCTTTTTTTCTTTATTTATAGGTATGCCAAGAACAAAATAGTCCATGTAATGTAAAACCTTCTCTATTAGGTTAGTAAATGTAAATTAAACAACATCATATACTAGCTAACACTGCTGTACTCCTGTCAAATTTATCTTCTGCTTGGTAGAACAGCAGCACAATTTCTTAAACTCTAGGACTTCAGAATCTTTTAAGTCCTTCAAACCAGTGAATTAAGCTCCAGATTTAAGGAATTCTGTAGGTTGTACCAGTGGATTTTATAAAGTTCAAAGCCAAAACAAGAAAGTTAGAAGACTAAACTCTAGAAGTGAACCTTAGAGACATTTAAAAATTCTTCACATCAACTAGTGGAGCTTAGTCTCCCACTGAAGCCGTAGACTATATGAAGTCTGCATAAAGCTCAGGGTTTTTTAAGAGCTGCAAAAATCTACAGCAAATAATTTAAAAATTAACCTTCAAAACTTGCAAAATACTCAAAGGCATCATTTCCAGTGGCAGAAAATTAAATCAAATGCAGAATGCTTAGATAGGGAAGTGACTTCTTCTGAAAGAGTTATACCACTACATTACATAGTGTGGGCACAATTGTACAGATAAAAAGGTGACATGCCACTATAGTTTATTTCCCTTCTTAATTAGAGTTGCCACCTTGGTGGGTTTTGACTGATGTGGCTGGCTTTTTTTTTATGCCAGTTGGTTTGTGTGTTGTTTGTTTTGCACTGTTGCCAGGTATTATTTGGCTGTGAGGCTGGATGGCTGTGCATGCAGTAATCTTGTAGCTCTTGTTGCAAGTGTCACAGCTGCTAGAGCCCAATGGCTGCCAGGCCAGCATCTGCATCACTCTCTGCATGCACACACACACATCCATCACTCAAATCTCTTCCAGTAAGTGGAAGGAAATGGTATATGGATGAGAAAGGGAGGAGCAGGGTTTGCTTAGCTCCACTAGAATTATTTTATTGCTGGCTGATCTAGGTACCACCTCTCTGGAAGGGTGGGCTCCAGTGCATGAGGTGATATGATGTACTTTGTAAACCAGGGGTGGACAAACTGGCCCATGCACCACATCTAGCCCATCAGCTGATTTAATCTGTTCCTCGAGCTCCAGCCGGGGAGCGGGATCGGGTGCTGCTCCGCACGTTCTGTGGCTCCATGTGGCTCCCAGAAGTAGTGGCATGTCACCCCTCCAGCTCCTACGTTTAGTGGCAGCCAGGTGGCTCTGCGCACTGCCCCCACACCCCAATCTTCTGCCCCTGCCTAGATCCCCCTACTGCAGCCTAAACTCCTCATTTCTGGCCTCACGCCAGAGCCCTCATCCCCCTTCCCATGCCCCAGCCCCCTCCCTGATCCTCCTCCCACCCTATGAACCCCTTGGTACCAGCCTGGAGCACCCTCCTACACCCCAAATCCCTCATGCCCAGCCCCACTCCAGAGCCCAAAACTCCAGCCGGAGCCCTCAGCATCCCCTGCCCCCACACCTCAACCCCCTGCCCCTGCCTGGAGCCCCCTACCGCACCCTGGAGTTCTTATTTCTGGCCCCACCCCAGAGCCTGCACCCCTAGCCAGAGCCCTCACCTCCTCCTACACCCCAATGAGCATTTATGGCCCACCATAGAATTTCCATACCCAGATGTGCCTCTCAGGCCAATTTGCCCACCCCGATGTAAATGGTAGTACAGACTGGTGCAAAGCAAAGGGAATGATCTTTCTGAAGATCCTGAAAAACACATTTTCTCTGATGTGCTCTCAGAGGGGTTCTCCCACATTAGCACTATTTAGAGACACATTTTGGGGAGAAAGGAGATGCTGATTAATTTGTTATTCTGTCTGAAGTTGCTAATGATTCCATCTAGTAAAAATATTCTGCATCTATAATAATGCAGTAGCATCCCCAGTGCTATCCCTTCTGCATGGTATTCCTTGTGCAATCAAAATCTCCACATGAGGTGACCTCAGCCTGTATTTTTTGCACACCTAAGCCTACTGCTGAAGTCAGTGGGAGTTTTGGGTGTGCAATAGATGCAAAAATCTGGTTCATGACTCTTTACTGCATAAAATAAAAGTGATAAAAATAAACATGAAATGTAGGGAAAGAAATGGAAGAAACAGAGTTTTCTGGTAGCTAGCTGCACATTGCCATCAGGAATAGCAGATGCAGCAAGGGAGAGAGAAACAGAGAAAATGGAAGTAAACAAGATTTCTTATTATTGAACTTAAAATATAACAAGAGGGTTTTTTTTTTTTTTTTTTTTTTTTACAAGATACAACACTGATTTCCTTCATTGGGAACCAATGTGTTTTTAAACCAAGTCACCAACACTATACAAAACAAATAAATCTGTTCATTATCTACAGAAGTGGTTCATTGCTGTAATTAGTAAACATTTTAATATTTTGAATTTAACACCATAAAGCAAACTGTGCCAAGATTTTTGGCTTCTAAGTCTACTAAAATTACAGAAAAGTTGACTTTAGAGTTCTACTAACATGTCTTTTATGCTAATATAAGAAGTCAGTTCCTGATATAACACAATAAAAATTCTTTCAATTTGAACTGCCAAATCTTTTGGCCCTTTGAGGCCAATCTCCTTAACAATTCAGACAAATCCTAAATTAAAATTTTTAATTGTAGGCATCTGGATAATGAAAAGATTGGCAGTGAGATATGAAGCATTTCACCCTTAGGTTACTAGTTCAGAATGACTCAGCTCAGCACGGAATGGAAGTTAACATTATTGATAGCTACATTAGTGAATTATGCTAAAACAACACAAGCCCAACTGTGCTGCCATTACTCAGAGAACACTTACAATAAGGGATCTGGCTGGGTAAGAAGTTCAGAACTGGGCCCTAACTTTTTGGTGTTAGACTGTGAGTAGCTCTAATGCAACTGCGCAGGGAAGTAGCAGAAATATAGTTACTACTCACCACACTTATGCAGTCATATCAAAGCAACTGTATCCTAGCTCTGGGAGGTGAAAGGAACACAGTAACCACACGGCAGATTCTCCCGCCAGGCAGAAGTGATGGGAGCAGAAGTGGTGGGGAGTGTACAGGGCCATAATTCTGCCACACCTAAGCACCAGCCAGTGGCGCTGGTGGGATGTACACAGGCATGAGGAATAACCTACACTCTGAAAAGGGCTACAGCAAATTACTCCTTCCCTGCACAACTGGGGTACCCAGGAAGCATAGATAATTCAGCTCAAATGCCTCCTGGGGCTCTTCATGGAGTGGACCACCTATGCAACTCCCCTCCCCCTTACACAGTTTTGGCCCCAACAGAACAAACTGGAACCTTGTTAAATTAAAATAAATTAGAGACAAAATATACAGAGTTTTACTACTGTTACTAATCATGGTAATCAGATAAGATTTTAAGACAACATTATTCTCCATATACCTGCTCTAATTTACAATTAACCATCAGTTTTATATTTGTTCAAATTACAGACAGAATAATGGTTGAGAGGCTTTTAAAAAATGCAGTTATTGAATACACTAAACTGGTTTGTATGGTACCTCTGTGTATTTCATCCCTAATTAAAATGAACTAGCAAAAGAACGTAACCAATAGCTATTTAACAAAAAAGTAAATCTGATGAAAAGCATTTATGTAAAAACTCAAATATAGAGAACCTCAAAAACAATTACATGTCTCCAAATCACTTCCTTGATTTGAAAAAGTAGTTTTGTTGAACAGAGTACAATCAAGTCTACAACAAAATCATTCTGCATAGTAATCACATTTGGGTGAATGAAGCCCAGTTCTGGTCAGAATTTATGCATGTTGACGAGGAAAAATATTATACTTTCACTACTTAGTGCCTAAAGCTATTCGAATCTACCCTGAAAGCTATGTTTCTTTTGACTGTTGTTTAATGGATAATAATAATAAATAATCAATCACAATGGAATGTTTAACAATATGTCAGATTGACATTTTTGTTGGTAAAAGAAAGAGACTGTCACTACTGTGGAAATGGAATGATCATTCTACCCATATAAAACTATGTTTATGGGCACACATTGGGCTAGATGCACAACTATGTGTTTTGATAATTGGTTGCACAAGTGCCATTAAAGGTTCTTACTTCATTTCTATGTTTATTACCTTTGAGGAAATGCTACAGTACTTTTAGGAATAACTCTTTTTGTGCAGCACAGCACATACCTGGAGAAGCATGTTAAGCAGAGTCATTAGAACATAACATCTTAATTACACACACAAAACTACATTAAAAGAATATTAAGGTTGCAGAGTCAAGCACTTAAACGTTAGGAAATGCCAGAATTAAAACAGCCTGTGCAACCTAATTTGGTCCTTGTGCGCAAATGCATTATGACACAGGCTTTAATTATATGATCACATACTATTATTTCCACAGGATCCTGCCTCATTCAATGCATTCAGTGGAAGGTGAGAAAGAGTAACAAATGAGCACTTAGGTAGCACAAAATGAAGATTTCAAGCACAAAACTAATTAAGGTACCAAGGGAGGTGAAGAGAAAAAATTCTTTAAATTGCCTGTACACCAATGCTCGGAGCCTGGGTAGTAAACAAGATAAAATTAAATTGCTCATTTATGAGCAAATTTCGTTCAACATAGTTGATATTACTGAAACTTAATGAGAAGATTCTTATGATTGGAACATTAAAATCACTGGTTATAACCTATTTAGTTAGCAAATGAGTGAACAAAAGGGGAAGGGAAGTGACAGTCTATATAAAAAATGGGATTACCTGTTTCCATGTTCCTGACAACTCAGAAGCACGTGACTTTGAATGCTTATGGATCTGTTTTCTAACACATGAAGCACAAGATAGGATACTTGATGACTGCTACAGACTACCAAATCACACTAGAGAATAGGATGATGGGCTCTATAAACACCCTTTTATAACATGCATGGGGGGGGGAGAAGTTGTTATTATGGGGGACTACAATCTGAGTGACACACTGGAGATCTCATGCTACTAGTACTTAAAAATGTCCTTGGAATTTCTAAAGATTATAGTTAACATCCCTCTGAGGATCACTACCTTGTTGTGATAGAGGGGTTTGCGTGTTACGAAGAACCCCAGGGCTATGTCATTTGAAGCCTTGTGCTCCTGGTAGGGTCACCCTAGGCAAACAGGTCTGGGGAGAGGTTCCATACTAAAAACAATCGACCTCAAGACCCTCATAAAAGCCCCAAAATGTCCACATGAACCTCACCTGGACTAGGGATACTGGGACCTACCTCTGGGGGTGGTGTCAGGTGAGTCTCTGGGATTGTGCCACCCACGTAACCCAGCCATGCCCAGCCAGAAAAGTTGACATGGACATATCTCATGGGCTCACCATCCGCGAAGTGAAGGGTGAGGGTCAGGTGTGATGCCAGAATGACAGCAGGAGGGACAGACCACAACAAACTGGCCCTCTGCAAGGAAACTGGCCCCAGGGCACCTGATAAGGATGCCCCTTGGGAGGCTTCTGTTGGAACTCTGTCAGGCATGTCCCACTGGGCAGAGGCCCAGAGGCTGACCCAGGACACGCTGGAGGAATTATATCTCCCAGCTGGCCTGGGAACGCTGGGGAATCCCCAGGAGAAGCCAAAACCTGCTTCAGAGGAAAAGGAGGTCTGGTCCCTACTCTCCATGCTGCTGCCATGACCCTCACCAGGAAAAGTGGCAAAAAGGAAAAAGAAGATAGTTAACCATTTTCTAATTCAAGAAGTGTTGCATCCAATACGAGGGAATTCTTTTTTATTACACCTCAGTTTGACAGATAAAGAGGAATTAATCACAATAACTAAAAATCAGTGGTTCCTTAGATGCAAGTGAACATGACTAGATATATTTGTTATGAAGAAACAAAGTGAAGTCCCAACTAGTAATATATACATACATACATACATACATACATACACACACACACACACACACACACACACACACACACGGTACTTTAAATGGGCCAATTACAAAGCTGAAAACTATTCTGGGCCAAATCAGGTAGAAGAAAATATTTAAACATAAAAATGTGAATGATAATTGGGAACAGTTTAAGAACAATTTACTAGATACCCAAAAGCCACAATCCAACTATTGTGAAAGAAGGTACACTAGTTTAAAAAACAAACAAAAACAAAACAAAAAATCAGCCTGCCTTAGTGAGGATGTGAAAGCAGCATTTAAAAAAATAAAAATATATAACAAATGGGAAAAGGGGGAGCTGATTATGATGAATAGAAATTAGAAGCTAGTAATTGTAGAAGATATATAAGAGAAGCAAAAGGACACAAGGTGAACTCTATAGCCAGCAGAGTCAAGGACAATAAGAAACCAGTTTTAAAGTATATTAGGAACAAAAAGAATTCTAACAATGATACTGGTCCATTTACTAGATGGCAGTGGGAAAAAACAGATTGTCACAGGATACCTCCATTGCTACCTGATGAACCTCATTGCCTGACTAGTTCAGGTAGTTCCACAGTCATAAA
Organism: Gopherus flavomarginatus; assembly: GCF_025201925.1. NCBI lineage: Eukaryota > Metazoa > Chordata > Testudines > Testudinidae > Gopherus > Gopherus flavomarginatus. Next base: position 90,981,591 of record NC_066617.1, read on the forward strand.
CACATGCCAGGCTGTTTATCCTTCACCAAGGTGTGCATTTATCTCCCTTATATCCCCATAATATGCAACACAGACTTATAGCAAGAACAAGCTTCCCTGCAGCCCTCACTCCCCAGCCCATGTTCACCCTCTGAGATTCCTTCTCAGCTCCTTCCTCAGCCTGCTTTGATTCCTGTTTCCTCTCCTGATAGTCTCCCCAATTACCTTGTTAACCCAGTGATTGACATGCAAGTGCTCACAATTCCCTGAGAGAAAGTGTATAATTGCCCTCAGCTTGGCCTGCAGCCTTCTCCAGGCTGCCGCATTATCAGTGATCAGGGTGTGGCTGATAGCACCCTATCACATAGATGATACAGTCACATCATGAAAATGAAACTTTTGATTCCAACAGTAACTCATAAGGATATTAAACAATAGCAACTAAAATTACACATTTAAAATCAACAGGTCTGGTTAATTTGTATCGAAGAATTTTAAAAGAGCTGGCCAAAAGCTCTCTGGACCATTAATACTGATTTTAGTAAGTCTGGAAACACTTGGGGAAATTCCAGAGGACTGGAAAAAAACTAATATTGGCACAGTTAAAAAGGGAAAGAGGGATGACCTGAGTAATTATAGGGCTGGCAGCCTGACATTTATCCCAGGCAAAATAATGGAATGGTTGATATGCAACTTTATTAATAAAGAACTAAAGGAGAGTAGCATAATTAATGGAAATTAGCACAAGTTTTATGGCAAACAGATCTTGTCATGCTAACTTGATAAAAACAAATAGTGATGTAATAGACTTCTGTAAGGCATTTGACTTGGTATTGCATGACATTTGACTTGGTACTGCATTAATAAACTAGAACGTTACAAACTCAGAATGGTGCACACAAAATGGATTACAACTGGCTAAATGATAGATTTCAAAATGTAATTGTAAGTGGAGAATCATTGGGCAGGTGTTCTTGGTGGGGTCCCAAAGGGATTGGTTCTTGGCCCTATTCCATTTAAATATTTTTTAGCAAAGCACTTAGGCACATTTCAATGGGACCTAAGAATGTGATTAGATGTTTTGCTGAATTTCGCACCACAATGCACACATGGCCACTGACACACACATTTACATAATCTGTGCATGCAGCTGAAGTGATTTAAAAAATGGGTCTGTTTCCATATTTATATAAGATTCTAACTGCACCCATCTCCACCACTATTTCTTATTGCATACTATCCCTTCTTTTTCAGGAAACCTGAGAAACATAAATATGGTGAAAACAAAATAATAATTAGACAGTTTTAACCTATTACAATTTATGAACATGAATTTTATACATTATTTTTATGCTTTTCTTCCAAGAAGCCTACATAAGCTCTCTCCTTCTTCAAATACTTTCTGTCAGGGCTTTGAGCATGGGTAAGATTCAGCCCATGAAAATGTGACACAGCAAGAAGCAGTATTAATCAAAAGCTTCCACTGACTGCTACCCTATCTGTGACATGTAAGTTTCATTTTTGCTTAGTGCAAAACAGTTTAACTGGTAAATGCTGCTCTAAACTAGAGGCAGGAAATAGCTAAGTGAAACAGAGAAAAGAACAGTTTTGCCTTTTTTTCAAATTCAGCAAAGAACTAAAAATTTCAAGTAATGTTTTGCATTCGCAACTCCTCACCACTCTCTAGTTATGGAATAATTTGAGGATTTCAGGTCTTCAGTCACATTTCACATGATAAGTTTTTGTCCAAGTTACAGGATATTTCTGGTGTTTAAAATGCAGGTTAAGAGAGAACAGCAGATGGGAGGGACTGTTGGCTTTGTCTTCTATTCCTTGGTCTACTCAGGAGAAAGAGCAGCATACTGCCTGGACAAATTTATAATTTGATTTTTCTCATCCATTTGTTATGAGAATACATATGTAGACTGAACTACATAGTGAAATAGGTGCTTATATTTGTCACAGTGTGACAGATATGATGCTGGGAGCACATGGGAGTATTCAAAGACTATTGTATTTGATGTTAATATGTATCTTTATGTGCTGACTAGTGATTGTATTTCAAGCTAAATGGATGAGCTAAACTATTCTACTGATAGGAACCAAAATCTTGGGGAGTGGGATGGAGGGAAGGGAATTAATGCAAATCAGTATGCTAGTAACAAGCCTCTGGAAGTTTCACTCCTTGGGGAGAACAACATGTATTGATTTGACATTGTTCAAAAGGCCTGACATTCAAAGAACTTTAAACGGTATAAAGCAATCATTCTGACACAAGGAGAGTGGTCTCTCTCTTTCAGTTCAATGACTGAATGAAACTATGGAAAAGAGAGAGAGGGTCCTCAAAAGTTACTTGACGTTTTTAACCCCATCAGGGTCTCCATATGGAAGATGGGTGAACGCCTGATGAGATAAGACCTTTGTACAATGTGTTTATTGTTTTTAAAACGTGTTTTCTCTGCAATGTTTGGGTTGTGAATAAATACGTTAATTTATGAAAGCTGGCAGTGATCACTGGCTAACCTTATAATTACCCCTGTGGGTATGTCTAGATGGCACTAGGTCTCAGAGTGTGGGTTAGCTAACTCGATCTCATTGGGCTAGGGCTGCAGGGCTAAATATTGCAGTGTAGACATTCAGGCTTGAGCTGGAGCCTAGGGTCTGAGACCCTTCCCCCTTCTGGGATCTCAAAGCCTGGGCTCCAGCCTGAGCCTGTGAGTCTGCACTGCAGTTTTATAGCCCCACAGCACAAGCCCTGCAAACCCAAGTCAACAGCTGCAGCCATGCCCAAGGGTCTTTTATCACAGTGTAGATATACCCTCAGAGAGCATGACTGCAGGTGTTGAATTAAAGTCAGACCTGCTGAGATAATCACAGTAAATTGCAGGATTCTGCAGTTTAAGGCTCAGATCTAGAGGGAGTGTGTCACAGGACTCCCCACCAAGAAAGATGACAGCTCAAGTCCTGAGACGTGAGTGAGTTATCCTCAAGGAGCCCATGAAAGGATCAGGGGTGCAGTTACCATAGGAACGCTGACGTATAGGAGATGTTACTCATCTTTTGCAGTAATTGGAGTTCTTCGAGAAAGGTTTTCCCTTGTGAGTGCTCCACTTCAAGTGACTCCTTTGTACAGTAGTCAGAGAATGTGTGCACCAAGGATCATGTTACATCCCTGCAGATTTCAGCAACTGGAACATCTTTGAGTGGGGCCACAGACAAACTGTGATCTAGCAGAGTGTGCAATCACACTCAGGAGAGGTGGAATCTCAGCAAAACCATAACAAGGCAATAGTGCATCCAGCAATCGATTTAGAAGGTCTATGTGGAGGCAGAGGCATCCCTAGAGCTATCTGCATTGGACAAAGAGTCTAGGGAGTCTTCCTGAATGCCCTAGTTCTGTCCAAGTAAGAGGCCATCTTAACATCTAGCATATGAAAGGCATACTCCTGTGTAAACTGATGTGGCTTAGGGAAAATAAAAACAGAAAGTGGATAGTTTGGTTAATGTGAAACTCAGAAGTAAGTTTAGGTCATAGTGATACTTTCTCCTTGGAGAACACAATAAATGCAGGGCCTGCCATTAGAGGCCCCATCACCCCAACCCTTCAAGCCGAAATGATGACTACTAAAAGGTCTTCATAGACACATGTGGCAGTGAATATGTAGCTAGTGGCTGAAACGGCTGTTTCATGAGACAGTTAAGAACCAGTTTGAGATCCAAAAGTGGCGTAGAGAATCTAACATGGAAAAAATTCATATAGCCTTTTAGGAATCTTGTTGGGGTCGGATGAGTGAATATTGACAAATCTTTTACTGGCACGTGGAAAGCTGTTATTTCCAGGAAAAAAAAAAAGCAATGGCTGTTGAAAATAGCAATTCCAGTCCTAAAAACCATTGGGAAGCATTTCTTGCTCAATTTTATCCTACTTTTTCTACAGCAAGTTACAGTGGATCAGGATATTTGATTTGGGAGAAAAGTAGTAACAGCTGCCCGAATTGAGCTTAAGCACTCCTGAATTCTGAGGGTGTGCAAATCTGGAAGACAGGTGCTAGATTCCTTTTCTGAATATTAGTTATATCTGGAAAGAAAAAGTCAATTTCTTCTTTCATGGCTCAGAAGTGGAAATCCTCCTAAGTGCCTGGTACTGTATCTAAAGCTGCCCAGGTCCAGAGCCTCCCCTCCCTTACTTTTCATTTTAAATTCTAGTGGGATCCATGTACCTCCCTTGCTAGGCTTCAGACAGAGAGGTGCACTGTCCATTTAGTCCCCCCAGTTCCTTCTTTGGGGGCTGCAAAGTGAGGTCACACCAGTATCCCTAATCCAGTCTGGGGAAGTTTTCTGAAGGGGCTATCTGGGCCAAAGCCTTCTACTCCTTGGGCACACTTGTTCCTCATTCACAGTGCCACCCCTTTCTACTCACAACAAGCTGCAGCATGGCTCAGCTACCTCACTCGCTACCCCTCTCTTTCTTGTTGATAGCTACCAAGGGATTTCTGGTAGTTCTTTCCCTGCTCCAGGTCTGGCTCTATAGGCAGGGAGCTAGGCAAGGAACTACAGCTCCCAGTGTCCCATGGGTTCTTAGCTCCCATGCTGGATCCCCAGCTGCTCCATGGCTCTGTTTCTGCAGGGTTGTGAGAGAGGAGGAAGTGAGTTAAAAAAAAAAAAGGATGATCAAATGCCACTCCCTGCAAATGTGCTGCCCCAAGCACCTGCTTGTTTTGCGGGTGCCTAGAGCCGGCCCTGATGGTACCCAAAGTGCTCAGAGCCTCACTAGCACTCCTCTTGGGACCTGAGGTCTCCTGTGACTCGATCTTCTTTGAGAGGAACTCTCTGTTCCTCCTCTTACCCCCCTCCCTAGATTCTGAGTGGGAAGCTCTTAGTACTGCTCGTATGGTTATCAGCATCTCACTCATGGAGAGTATTTGGGACTGGGGTTTCAATGCCATCTTCCCCTTAGAAGCTCTCAGTGATCATGCATTGACAGAGGTGCAGGGTCCCTGTCAGGGGAGTTCCCTGCACCTGGATCAGAAGCCAGTCTTAAGGCTTGCTCCATCAGTAAGAGCCTGTACCCTTAAGAGAAGGGCTCCATCATTAAGAGTGTATATCCTTAAAAGAAGTGCAGATCTTGCACTTTCTGGGACTACGAGAGTTCCCCAAACAATGAATGCACTGGGAATGCCCATCGTTAATGGGAATTGCATCTCAACATCAGAGGCACCTTAAACCCCAGGGATCCCAGCATCCGCAGCAGAAGAAAACTTCTTCAAGCCCCTCAATAAGAGAAAAAGAAAAACCAAATATATGTATATTGTTAAGAAAAGAAAAAAGAAAAGAAAGGGAGAAGAAATGTTTCAACAACTCTAAGGTATTAAACCTACTACTACTAAGAACTAACTATCAAAGCTAAAATAGGAACAGGCACACAGCAAAGAGAATATAAGAACATAATATAAGAACGACCATACTGGGTCAGACCAAAGAGCCATCTAGCTCAGTATCCTGTCTTCCAACAGTGGCCAATGCCAGGTGCTTCAGAGGAAATGAACAGAACAGGTAATAAAGAGGCACATTAAATTCAGTCTCTAACAGAAGGTAGTTGAGAAGGAACTGAAGGTGGTTCACCTGTACAGCCCTATATAGTCTCAGTATGGGGCATGAGGATGGGAAGGGCACATGCGTGGGTGAAGTGGACACTGCTACCAAAAATTCTCAGCAAAGGCATAGGGGCATATATGCACCTAAAGTGGGGTGCCCACAGGGACATTACTCAAATAACTGAAATTTTGTCATTTTCCCTGTGTAACTTAATGGAAGGGTTACCAAGTGAGATCTCAATATTTTGCCAACTGTTTTAGCAGAAAGCTTACAAGGAATGGAAAAAGGGAAGGATCAACAAGGAAAGCTACCTCCTGGAGGTCAGAAAGTGTAGGGATAAAGTGAGAACTTCCAAAAACCAGACAGATTGGGACCTTGCAAAGTAAATTAAAACCAATAGTAAAAGGTTCTACAGCCATATAAATAAAAAGAAAACAAGAAATGGGACCACTAAGTACTGAGGATGGGGTGGAGATTAAAAATAATCTAGGCATCGCCCAGCACCTAAGCAAATTCTTTGCCTCAGTTTTTAATAAAGATTATGAAGAGTTTAGGGGTAGTGGCAGGGTGGCTAATGAGAACAAGGACATGGAAGTAGAAATTACCACATGAAGCTGATGTCACACTCAAACATCTTAATGGCACTAAATCAGGGTGAGGCTGGATAATCTCCATCCAAGAACATTAAAGGAACTGGCAGATGAAATTGCAAGCCCAATAGCAAGGATGCTCATTCTGATCAAATAAAAGCTGGTTAATATGGTTAGTGACATTTAACTGTATTGTAGGAATAAAGCAGAATAAGAATACTTACCATTTAAAATTAATAAAATAATGCAAGAAGACAAAGAAAATTAGCGTTTGCCAGTATTCCTCTAATGCTCCACTAATTTAAGCAAACAGCATGTGAGAAGACAGCAAGGTGAAAGTTACATTATGATTCCACAGTATTTGAACAATATTAAGTATATCTGTAGTCAGTTCTTGTCTACTACTCACCACCATTTATATGAGATTTTATAGAACTTGAGAAGTATACAGAAAAGGTCAATACTACTCATTCCAGGGACAAACTATTGTAAATAAAGCAGGAGGTTACACTACAAAATCTGTATTTGCATTGAAAAAATATGATTCAAAATAAATATGATTCAAAATAAATGGATGATTAGTGAAGAGAAATTACAACCTTAGAATGTTCTGCCTCCCACACATAAAAGAAGGTAATATGAGAGGAAGCAACAGAAAAATGATTTCAGCAAATGTCATCAAATTCTTAAAAAGAGAAAAATTATATACTCAAGGGAATATCCGACCAATAAAGGTTCTTGAGCCATCATTTTGAGGTCAGAAAACCTGTTATATTATTGGAGAATAGGTGCTTAGAAACAATGCTACTTCCTGGGGAAAATCCTCAACCTCCACCAAACGTCACTAACATTTAGTGTGAATTCTTAAAAGTTCTCCTTGCAAACAAATTTTGGGGCATTAATCTAGGATATTTTTATATGGAAATGTGCACTCTACATTATGGTAGTGAGCATGATCAAAAATGAAGTATGCCATTGTTGTCACCCAGTTAGGAGGAGTTTAGTATGGAATCTATTACACTGTGTTCTGCTGATGATTTGCATTTTGGAGCTCTGAATGCAGAGCATAGCTCTTTATAAATTAACCTCTGAGGACAAGTAAATTGTGAGATTCTTTTTTAAGATGAAAATACTCTCTACAGAGCTCAGAAACTGCTCAAAGGGCTAATCAAGATCAGATAAAAGCATATGTGGGTCTCATAAACCATCTTGGATTCCATCTGCTTAAGAGAATCAGAATTAAAATATGGTAGTGGTGAGGAATAATGCATGGATATTATCTCCCTGACTTCTACAGAGACTATGCTTGAAATGAATACAAATGGAAACACAAAAAGAAGAGAAAAGAAGATTTTGGGTGTGCTGTGATGCTGAATTTAGGCTTGGAGCCACAGATGACCCATCCATATCTTTGCATCTGCAGTATCCACAGACATGGACAGACTGGGTAATGCCTTGTGTTACTATAGATATGGTGTGTTTTTGTCCCTCAGCCACCCTGTAGTCATTAAATTCATTTGCTAGGCCTTTAACTAAGACCATCACTTTCAGTTCACATGCAAGTACAAGCATAGAAGCTCACAGTGTTATGGGAGATATGGTAGCTCTACCTACTCCCAGAAAAATAGTTCATGTAATAGTGCATCATGGCAGTTCACTGGATGGGCTGCGGCCTTCTGGTCAGTCACAAATTAAAGTGAGTGTTTTGCTGCCATGGCTATTGGGGTATCCAGAAGCACTTATTCTGCAGACCCTAAGGCTGCAGACCAACTGAACAATATGAAGGCAGGTGCCTTCGGGGGATGGAGTGGGGGAGGAATGTAGCAGAAATGGCAAGTTCTTTGGAACACTCCTTTCCCCCGCGCTCCACCTCAGGGCTAGTCTACACTAGGGGGTGAAATTGATCTAAGATACACAACTTCAGCTATGTGAATAGCGTAGCTGAAGTCGAAGTATCTTAGATCGAGTTACCTACCGTCCTCACGGTGTGGGATCGATGTCCGCGGCTCCCCCGTCGACTCTGCTACTGCTGTTCGCATTGGTGGAGTTCCAGAGTCGACAGGAGCTCGTTCAGGGAATCGATATATCGCGTCTAGATGAGACGCGATATATTGATCCCCGAGAAATCGATTGTTACCCACCGATACGGCCGGTAGTGAAGACGTACCCTCAGTCTTGCCTGGGTTCCACTTTCAAAAGCTGCTGCTTATGGCTAGGCACTGAGCAATCTGAGAAATGGTACTATTTACATTGGAAGATCTACTGTTTGACCCTGCAGTTGGAACAAATGGGAAACTCTCAGTCTGAACCAGCACACAAGCCTAGGTTTTGGCATGTGCTTCCAAAGTGCATAGTATTCTGAGCTATATCATTTTTCTTGTTGTTTTGGGAGGATGAAGTGGTTACTGATATGTTCTGAGGAGTTCGTTCCAATTCTGATAGTAGTGGTCATGTAAGCGGATTAACTGTGCAACAGACAAACTATTCTGGACATAGACACTGACTATGGATGCTGCATGGCTAGAGCACCCAGGGAAAAAAAAACGTGGGTGCTCACCACCCACAGCTGATCAACAGCACCGCCAAAAAGCTGTTTGGCAGCTGTGGGAGGGGTTTGAGGAACGGTGGAGAGCAGCAAGCAGGGGGAGGAGTGGGGGCGGGAAGAGGCAGAGCAATGGTGGGGCCTTGGGGGAAGGAGTTGAGTGGGGGCAGGGTCTTGGGCAGAGCAGGGGTGGAACACCCCCTGGGAAAAATAAAAGTCAATGCCTATGATTCTGGATGGAGAAGTAGGATATTGTTCACACGATTATTAAGCAATTGGTTGACCAATAAAAGGTTGGTGACAACTTGTGGTGTGGTAAATTGAGTTAGACATGTTAAACCTACTGTTCTTATCAAAATGTGGCATGGTAATAGCAGTGCTAATGCTTTATACAATTTCCAGGTGGACAGGTTTTCAGAGTTGATATTGGTAGCAGCCAAGAAACTCTCAGCAGTGCTGCAACATCTGTGGAGTATTGGCATATATTGGCTAAAAGTTTCCTGGAGGAATCAGTTGCTTCAGAAACCTGGAGGTCAAATTACTTTTTTTTGCAATTTCATTCCAAGGTGGGTTTGGACCAGTTGATACACTAGTTAGTTACTCTGCTTGATCAGGGATTATCATTTTTTCACCTATCATAGCCAAACTTGGCTTTTATGTCTATGGTGGACTTTTCTGACCTTGGAGGGAAGGTCAACCAGGGTCCATGGTTGAGAGTCGCAATACACAGCAGCTCATCTACTCAAGTTCTGTATGTCTTGCTATCACTATTCCACTTGAACTTTCTAAATCAAAGTGCTTTTTAGTGCTGTAATTGTAGCTAATCTCTTTGGAAAATTTTAGAGGAGTGAGCTACTAACCAGATTAGTGCATGACACTTTTGAATGATCGCTGTTTCATAATGGCCAGGCATGGGTGATTAAGAGTGTCCACTTTACCATAGGTTCTCTAAAACAGACTATATGGGGTGGGGGTAATTTGCATCTCTGGCAATGTGCTATTCCTTCCTTATGAACACTGAGAATTCTGAGAATTGCTTTTTGCATCCCCTGTTTCAGATTCACTTTTTCCATCACCTAGTGTAGATATCAGTTTCTTAATATTTTAATAATGTGTATTTCCTATCTGAGTCTCCATTCAGAGGATTACAAAGCTCAAATATTCAAGACAGATACTGTGAGGATTTGATCCTGAGGATACTAGGACAGTTGGCAGTCTGACTAATATATGACACTATTTGTCAGGGCACTGTTTATTTAATGATTCTGGTAACCATATAGGAGCTTAGTATTTTAATTTGGATAACAAAGTTAATGCTGCTAGGTTATCTTTTTATCCAGGTCTCTAAGCAGCTATCTCCTAGATCACAACAGAGATACGTGAGCACAGTATTGTGCAATGAGCACAGGAACAAACAGCAGACAGGTGACTAGATACACTGCTAGCTCTCAACCCATCCCAGATTCACTTTTACGGAACTGCGTGAAGAAGACATCATCTACATATATTAGAGTCAACTAGAACTATTGATGTGGTAGTGAGCAGGCCTAACATATTTTAATAGTCCATTAACAGCAATGGATCATAAGCTTTTTTGTTGGAGTCTCTCTAATGTGGATTATGAACAGATGAGAAATAAGTGAAAAATGTACTTGGTTGTAGTTACCTCATTACCTTGTTTCATTAACGGCTCTTCATGCAAGTTATTGCCATCTAAAGACAATTCTAAAATATAATTTCCAACATTCTTGTGGGTCTATCAGGACCAATGAACAGAAAGTTCTTCCCAAAACACATTTTTGGGGTATGTGACCAATACCACCACCAACTTTCATTTCCTGCTTAATCCTTCAACCTCTCTCCCTGTGTTTCATTTCTGCAGCCTACCAGCAGCACAATGCACTGCAAGCAGAATCTTTGTCTCCTACTGAAACTGAAAGGGAGGATGTAACTTCCAGAAACTCTTCCCTCTTCAGCACCTCTCCTTAGGAGGTTATAAGGTTCTCTTTTCTCCAAGGATGGACTACATGAAATTACCCAAACTGTAATTTTACCCAAACCAAGAATTATTAAAAGCAGAAACAGTGAACTAAATCAAAATAAACTGTTTTTAACATACCTAGATGTACACTTCTCATAAACTAGATATGACATTCTCAGCAATAATTACAAAGAAAAAATGAAAGATCTTATGTATCTAAGCAGCAGGTCGCTGATCTGACATCTCTTTCTCAGAGTCAGCCCCAGGTGTAGGGTTCAGAGAGAGATGCATGTCTCCATCACTCAACAAGCCGTCCCATGACCCAGGGCAGCCATCTCTACCTTCAAAACCAGTTTTCTCCAATCACCTGCAGTATGGTATGGGAGAGTCCTAAGAGATAGACTAATGTGGATACAAAAATGCTTTAACAATGATAAATAGTAGTCTTTCAAATGCTCAGCAATCCAGGTCAGATAGCACCTCTCTGCTGCATACACCCAGGACTTGTTTATACTAGAAAGCCTGTAACATTTTAACTATTCTGATATATTTAACATGGTACAACTGACCTTAGGGTGGATGCAACTAGATTTTGTATGAAGGTGTATATAGTATAGAGTATACTAGTGTGTGTGTGTGTGTGTATACACACACACACACACACACACTAGGTTTTTCCTGATATAACTATTTTGTTTTAAAAAGAAAGCACACCCTAACTAAAATTATAAACCATAATCCTTTTGAGACTAGACCAGGACCAATCTTCATTACTGCAGAACACAGAGTTTGGGTGTGACCTTTTTTTTTTAAATCCCCTACTTTAAATCAAATGACCCAACTCAACGTCCGATTGCTATGAAATATAAATTGACAAATCCTCAAAGCCCACTGTCACAGGATAAAAAGTTGCTATTGCATTAAATAATCTTGAGATTTTACAGTGTGGACTTTTTAAAGTGTTTAACAGAGCATTTAGCACACTAGCAGAACTTAGCATATTTACATTTTCTCACACAATGCAGTTAACATCTCTTACTGGTATTTTAGACACCAGTTAATGGGTTTTTATGTAAAATGGGCAAACTCTACATCACTGCAGGTGCCTGGTAGTTACTATTTTAGCAACACAATTATCCAGTGCCTGAGGTGTCTTAGAGATTTATTAGACTTTTACACCTTTTCAATGGATATTGATAAAAGTTCACAAAGCTTGACTACAGCCTTAAGATCAGAAGGAGAATATTAATGTCTGACTTATTAACTATTATGATTTTATGATTTCACAAGGTTAAGTATGTCACATACATGGATCTTCTTAAAGATAGACAATAAGTAAATTAAAATGCCTAATAAAAGTGTCTAGTACAGGCAATCCAGGTCTTACTCAGGAAAATAGCCAAGGTAGGTGGGTCAAATTAACCTTTCTGATCCGTTATAAGAAAGGCAATTCAACTCCCAATTTGTAGTCTACCTAACCAAAAAAAATGCCTGAAAGAATTCTTTTTTAAAACTTTGTTTATTATAGAACTTCCCCTCAATCCAAAGTTGCAAAATTATCCTTGGAAAAATTAATGAATGCCTCAGAACATTGCTGTGAGAAAGGTAAGTATCTTAATTTCAGATGTGGGAAAGGTGTGTCAGATAGAGGTTATTCAGCAAGCCTGTTGCAGAGTCAGGAACAGAACAGAGGGTAGGATCTGTGAAAGGACTTAGATCTTGCAATGCTGAGCATCACACTGTGTAAGTTTTAGGCACCTAGAAAATCACAGGAAGAACACTGTGCTCCACAAAGCCAAGTTAGGCTCCCTATACAATGAATGGGGGAGAGATAGGCACTAAAAACGAGATGCACAAAAGCCAGCACACTAGGTGCCAAGCCACTGGGAATGGTGACAACAAAGATGTGTGCTAAATCCCACCCCTCTCTTGGAGTTAGGCACCTACATCTGGATTGCAGTGAGGTGCCTATTTCTGTTTAGCAATCCACAATTGGGAGCCAGCAGTCCAGAGCCTGGAGGTTTAGGCACCCAAGTTGTTTCTTATAGGAATAAGTTAGACACCTGCCTCACTCCACACAGAGTGGTGAAGGAAGAGGTGTGCAATTTTAGCCTAGTGGTTAGAGAACTCACCTGGGGTGTGGGGCACCCTCCATCTCTCCTGCTGAAGCTGTACCGCTGTGGACAAACAACAAAAGAATGATTGGAGCATGGGGACTGGACCTTGTGTCCCCACTGAATGACAGTCGTTCTCTCTCAGCCTTGATGACTGTTCCACAGTGGATAAATACAAGAGTGAGTGAGAGAGAGAGGGACTACAGTTCAGTGGTTAGGGCACCCAGCTAGGAGGTGGGAGCGCTAAGATCCAGTCCACTTGCTCCAATCTCTCTTGCCTTATTTATCCACAGTGGAACAGCAGGGAAAAGAAGGAGCTAACCTTTGCTCAGAGTAGATAATTAACTCATGATCTAGCCCTTAATAATCTGACATTCATACATATTTTCAAAACTATGATTCATGAACAACATTATGATTACCAAAAAGTCAATGGTGTTGTTTCCGATAGTTCCATATACTGTTGTGGTTTCTTACTTGTCAAAACATGCTCTCATTCCAATTATTTGTAGTTAGAAGATTATACCTTGCAAATCTGATATAAATGGGTACAAAGTGGTGACACAGGAAAAAAGTCAAAACAAGGGCAATAGGGAGAAGTATGTAATTTTGGAAAATGTAAACAGAGTCCTTGTTTATAATATTATTCATATGACTCAGTATAATTATCATCTTGTAAACATAACTCACTGCTGTTCAGAACTGTGTAATCCACATAGTAATTTGTCAAATTAAAAATATTTTAGACTGCCATTTCATGTCTCTTTCTGTTTTTATTCACTTTACCTATATGAAATGGGAGCCTTGGGCTTTTATTTTGTATTCATATGTATTAATTCAAAGGTACTTCATTTAATTTTATTCTCTGGTGGTTATTTTGTTAATTGTTAAGTAGTTATATATTCAGAACCTTTTAAATTTATTTTGTTGTTTCTATTACAGATTAGTGTTAAGTACTTGGTAAAAATAGGATGGTAAGAAGGTCACTGAACATGGCTGGGAAATTTGCTCTAGAAATTTGGCTTCTATTCCTGGCTTTTCCATAGACTTCCATGGGAATCTAGGAAGTCATTTAACCCTTGACTCAGCTTTTCTTCTATAAAATGTGGATAATATTTACATCCCTCACAGAAGTTCATTAATGGTATAAATCACCCTGAGATCCTTAGATAGTAGTGAAAAATATTATGTCAAAAGTGAAATATTATACATATCATCAGACTGTACCAATCATAAGATAAGAGAATAGTGGTGATTTACCTGTCCTTGAGGAAGGTACTCTTGCTATTTCTAACGAACAAGGTTTCTTCGTAACTGCTATGTCCATGAAATCACAAAGGTTGTTTTCATTTTCTGAAGAATGAGCATCAAGAGACGCAGAAGGTACTACTTCCAGTGTATAGCTCCTTTTCTTTCGGTAAGACTCCTGAAAAGTAGAAATGCAACTACATGATAAAAATAGTCTTTCTGGATGCAGTAAAACTGGAAAAAAGAAAATTGTTCAATAACTCCGTCAAAAATAGAACTTAAAATTCAACAGTTTAAATAAATGACTTCCTACTGAAACCCTAAATTTAGTGACTAGAAGGGGTTACTTATAATCTATCATAAATTAAATAAATTTCACCGTTGAATATTACTTTTTTTTAATTTGTGATTATTGTGTATGGATTTCTTTAACTCTTCATAGATTCATAGATTTCAGGGTCAGAAGGGACCAATGTGATCATCTAGTCCGACTCCCAGTGACCCATGCTGCAGGGGAAGGCGAAAAACCTCCAGGGCCTCTGCCAATCTGCCCTGGAGGAAAATTCCCTCCCGACCCCAAATATGGCGATCAGCTAAACCCTGAGCATGTGGGCAAGACTCACCAGCCCGCACTCAGAAAAGAATTCTCTGCAGTAACTCAGATCCCATCCCATTCAATATCCCATCACCAACCACTGGGCATACTTATCTGGCGATAATCAAAGATCAATTGCCAAAATTAGGCTATTTGACATATGGCAAGCGCTCTACTGCAGTTGCTTTTACTGTACCTTTTTTGTTAAGTTCTGATTCAGGTATACATCCTGATCAGATTTTAAAAGTGTGTTTTGTGAAAGAAACAGAATTATATAGAGTTAATAAATGGAATTTCTTTGTTTTCAGGGATTTTGTCAGTTTGTTCATACTATACATATAACACATGGATAACTTGATCTATTGTTCGATGGCAGAACCCAGAAGAAGTTAGTTTTCTTTGAATATCCTGAATGGATAGCGTTATGGGCACTAGGGCTCTCTTTGGTTATTCTTTTATGTGTGTGCTTTTGTGAATAGAAACAATTAGAAGTGGATACTTACTGGTTGTGATTTCCTAAGAAATAAGAGGAATCCCTTGATATCTATAGGCTACAGGATCAATGCAAATCCCCCTGAAGTCAATAAAATGACTCTTATTGGACTTCAAGCTGAGTTAGACTGTGCCTTAAATTAATATTTAAATATTAGTGATGAATTCTAGGAGTATGAGCTCTCTACCTTTGCTAATGCTGGAAAGAAGCAAACAGATAGAAGATATGACATGTTCACTCTGCCAAATCATGAGATTGGTCTCAGTGTTCAAAACCACTAAATTAAGTAGGGCTTGGCTGGTTCCGAACATGAGTGAAAATAACAGTCTGGTACAGGAATTTCTCTAATTTCGTGGTTGCAATCCAGCAAAATATGATAAAGTATTCAAAGACAATCTCTCACAGGAACACAGTGTTTGGCTATTCTGTGTCACCCATATGGATGCATGTAGAAATCAGACACCATATAAATCTGATATGACAAGAAACTATGCAACAGGCCAGAAAACACCATATGTTCATAAGAGTCACACATAAGCAAAGTACTTCCCAGCAAACAATGTAAGAATGTGCTACCCAGAGGAGGTCATGGCATATCAATTTCCCCATAGACTAAAAAATATTTCATCCAGCTCAAGGCAAACAGATGGCTGTAGATAACCAGACCATTTCTGCTGTGGAAGATTTGTGCATCGATTGGCCCTTTAAACTACTAGAACCTTCTGCAGTTTTTACTTTACTCAGTTCTGCCTATGTATGGAAGTTCAAAAGCAAATTATAATTCTGAACCTACTGGGAGGCAGAGACTCCGGCACCAGTGTCATGGCAAGAGCAGCATGAGTACTTTCATAGCCTCTTCATGATTCCACATATTAACACTGGCAGAACCAAATTTCAGTGAACTGGTTGTTTATACAGGAGAAGGGGATTCAGGGAAGAGGAGATGATTATTGGAAGAGAAGTAAAAGAAGAAGCTGGAAGAAAAGCAGCATCACGGAAAATGGCGGATTAAACAACTATAAACTAAATATAGGAAATGCTTTTCAGAGAAAAATATATAGAATATATGCAAGAGAACAAACAGGCTAGCATTAATAATTAAAAATTAATCATTTCCATTGAGAAACAAAAGCAAATAGGGCTCAAAATAAAATTTAGAAAAGGAAACAATGAATGGGGAGAAAAAAAACTGTTACATCTTTTACCCTTCCATCCTGTCGGTATGTTTGTCTATTCAGAGTGTAGGCTCTGTGAGATAGTATCTTTGTTTATATTTCTGTATAGTGCCTAATGCACTTTAAGGCACTGTATAAATAAAGAATTGGGCAAGTTTTGCATTTGGGCCTCCTGAATTGTCAAGTATGATTTTTTTAAACTCAAAATGGTCTCATTCCCCAAATGAAGAACATACAAAATAGTGCTTTTGATACTAAGCCTGCAAAGATTTACACATGTTCTTAGCTTTAAATATGGGAAAATATCCAGTTGAGGACAATGGGATTATTCACAGTGAGAAAAATATAGCACATAGACACGTCTTTGCAGGATTGGTGCCTTAGATATAGCTCACATAGGACCCTGCAAAATCCTGCATTTTGCACAAGGGACTGCGAAGTGTTACAAAGGAATCTTAGAAAACATTGGAAAACATAATCCCAACATTACATATAAAATGATTTGGTGTACAGTAGCTGTTCACAAGAGAGACCTTGGAGTTATTGTGGATAGTTCTCTGAAAACATCCACTCAAAAAAGCGAACAGAATCTTGGGAATCATTAGGAAAGGGATAGATAAGAAGACAGAAAATATCATATTGCCTCGATATAATTCCATGGTACGCCCACATCTTGAATACTGTGTGCAGATGTGGTCATCTCATCTCAAAAAAAAGGTATATTGGAATTGGAAAAGGTACAGAAAAGGGCAACAAAAATGATTAGGGGTATGGAACGGCTTCTGTATGAGGAGAGATTAATAAGACTGGAACTTTTCAGCTTAGAAAAGAGATGACTAAATGGGGATATGATTGAGGTCTATAAAATCATGACTGGTGTGGAGAAAGTAAATAAGGAAGAGTTATTTATGCCTTCTCATAACACAAGAACTAAGGGTCACCAAATGAAAATAGGCAGTAGGTTTCAAACAAACAAAAGGAAGTATTTCTTCACACAATGCACAATCAACCTGTGGAACTCTTTGCCAGAGGATGTTGTGAAGGTCAGGACTATAAAAGGGTTAAAAAAAAGAACAGGATAAATATATGGAGGATAGGTACATCAATGGCTATTAGCCAAGATGGGCAGGGATGGTGTCCCTAGCCTCTGTTTGTCAGAGACTGAGAGTGGGTGCCAGGTAATGGATCACTTGGTAACTGTTCTGTTAATTCCTTCTGGGGCACCTGGCATTGGCTGCTGTGGGAAGACAGGACACTGGGCTAGATGGACCTTTGGTCTGACCCAGTATGGTCATTCTTATGGAAATGATAGCAATGTACTAGTAAAGTGTTTCCTTTCTTTCAATCAGAATACCTCTTCTACCTATGCTAACTCCCATCCTAATGGATTATTGTTGTTTTGTTTTGTGTATATGAAATTAATGAATGGACAGAAGAGAAGAAATCTTTCAAATTAGTGTAGGGATGCAAACAACATGGTTTCTTCTGAATTTAGAAACAACAACAGTTGTCCTGACTTTCCGATAAAGCTTGTACTCTGTCTCCCCTCTCACACAGGGATGTACAGTCCTCAGAGACAGCTGAGCCCATATGGTTCCACTTTCCTGGAAGGTGGAGACTTTGAGAGCCCATTCCAAGGGTGTGCATCCCCTGGCACTCTGTTCCACAGAGGTTCCCTGCAAGTTGTCTCACAAGGTAACTTGAAGGAGGAGGAGGGGGTTAGTGTGGATGGTTCAGATGCATTGCAGATCCAGTGGCCACTGATCCTTCACAGAGGGTTGTCAAATGCTGCTACTCCATCGCAAAGGAAAGGATTTCTTTCCCATGACTTCTGGGGAAGGATTTGCTTCTCTGTGCTTAAGACTGTATTCTACTATGACAGACAGCACAAATTTATTTTCCATGGCAACCAAATACAATAGCAGAGCTCAATTTAGCCCTTGTACATGGCATCTGCTGCTGGAATAATACAGGGTGCAGGGCATATGGTGATGACAAATCTGCCTAGAGTGGATTGCAGCACAAGCTAACGGGGGGCCCATAGGCACCAACACTGTTCTAAAAGTTGTTGGCACTGTTTGGAGAGTGGCAATGCCTAAGGTGCCTGGGGATGCCCAAGATGTCCATTTCCAGTTTGCAAATTCTGCTTTCAGGACATATGTGCAACTCATGTTGCAAGATTGCCAGGCAAAATTGTTAAAGGTGGTAGGGTTACTAGTGAAGTTGGTGGAAGCTGAGTTACCAACAAGTGAACTCCCCCTAATATTCTAACAGTAAAAAAAATGCCAATAAAAAGACCAGTGTAAGTTACATATGCCAAAGGCAAAAATTATCTTTAACCAATATCCAAAGACATCTGGAATAGTATCAGATGAGCAATTCACTCAAAAAATTAAGCATCAACTCAATAAAGAATATGTAGATAAAACAAATATAAAATTAATTTCTGCTGAACCAAGAGGTCAATGGGAAGACTTCATGGTTGATGTAATATGTTCCTTTGTGTGTGTGCCAAGGTTCATTCTTGAAATTGCATAGTTAAATACAGTTTAAATAGCTAGATGTTAGCAAATCACATAAAATTGTTTTCAAGTCTCAGGCACCAAGCATTTAATCCTCACTTATTTCTAAAATGGAAAGCTGTGTGCAGTAATCTAAGTATTAGGAGCTGTTGTTTCCCTTTTCCCTACCCCCATCCCCCATGGAATTTTAGTGTGTAGTAAGTCCACACTGGTCCCACATACTTCCTAAATATACAAATGCACATAATAAATCCCATTAAAATGATAGTTGCCAGGGCCGGCTCTAGGCACCAGCAAAACAAGCAGGTGCTTGGGGCAGCACATTTGCAGAGGGCAGCATTTGGCCATCCTTTTTTTTCCACTCACTTCCTCCCCTCTCACAACCCTGCAGAAGCAGAGCCATGGAGCAGCTGGGGATCCACCATGGGAGCCGAGAACCCATAGGGCCCTGGGAACTGTAGTTCCTTGCCTAGCTTCCTGCCTATAGAGCCAGACCTGGAGTAGGGAAAGAACTACATTTCCCAGAAATCCATTGGTAGCTATCAACAGGAAAGGGAGGGGTAGGGAGTGAGGTAGCTGAGCCATGCTGCAGCTTGCTGTGAGTAGAAAGGGGTAGCGCTGTGAATGGGGAACAAGTGTGTCCAAGGAGTAGAAGGCTTTGGCCCTGATATCCCCTTCAGAAGACTTCCCCAGACTGGATTAGGGATAATGGTGTGACCTCACCTTACAGCCCCCAAAGAAGGAACTGGAGGGACTAAATGGACAGTGCACCTCTCTAGTTGAAGCCTAGCAAGGGAGGTACGTGGATCCCACTAGAATTTAAAATGAAAAGTAAGGGAGGGGAGGCTGTGGACCTGGGCAGCTTTAGATACAGTACCAGGCACTTAGGAGGATTTCCACTTCTGAGCCGTGGAAGCAGAAATTGACTTTTCCTTTCCAGATATAGCTAATATTCAGAAAGGGAATCTAGCACCTGCCTTTCACATTTGCACATCCTCAAAATTCAGGAGTGCTCAAGCTCAATTCGGGCAGCTGTTACTTCATTTCTCCCAAATCAAATATACTGATGCACTGTAACTTGCTGTAGAAAAAGTAGGATAAAATTGAGCAAGAAATACTTCCTAGTGGTTTTTAGGACTGGAATTGCTATTTTCAAACAGCCATTGCTTTTTTTAAAAATTTGTTTAAAATGAAGACCGTGATATTGCATTGGCAAATTCCCCGTAGAAAGAAAGAGTGGAACAAAAGAATAATAAATGCACCTCAACTTTTCCTTATTTATGTAGGACAGTCTTATAATATGCATCCAGATATCCTCCAATCACACAAGCTGAAAATTGTTCCACTTTACTGCAGTTCTATAACCATGTGTTCTGTGCATATCCAAAATTCCTGCTGAATGACCCACCCTGGGAGTGAGTTACCAGTGACCCTGGGACAGCAGGAGAGCCCAGGTTGGGGGGGAGAGCCCAGGGCTGAGGTGGCAGGGAGGTAGGGGGAGGGCACTGGTGGGAGGGAAAGGGGGGAGCCCAGTGCTGGGGTGGCTGGGATGTGTGCATGTGGGGAGAACCCAGGGCTGGGGCAGCAGGGGAGTGCGGGACAGGGTGAGTCCAACGCTGGGTAGGGGGCAGCCAAAAATGTTTTTTGCTTGGGACAGCAAAAAACCTAGAGCCGGCCCTGATAGTTGCATTACTATTGAGTAATCTTTAATACATAGAATCAAAATCTCACTTGTATTTGGGTTGAATTTTAACCAGTTAGAGATGATTCAATCTTGAATCTCTATAAACTAATCTGAAATGTCAGAGCTGTCTAGGATTTGATAGAAAAGCTATATACATAACCGCGTATCAGCTATTTAGTAGCTAACTGTTGTCAGAATTAGTTCTAATTTGGAATAAGAACTATGTGAGCTGGCAACATGTTGTAGTTAGTAGTGTAGTAGAGAGAATGAACATGTATAAACAACATAATAGGAAAAATATTGCAACCAGTTGGAAAAGCATTAGCAAGAGTGTAGTGCAGCAGGTGAAGCAAACATATTGGGCCTTTGCTGCTCCTAGTCATGACAGCAGTGCGCTGGGTTGCATTTGCTGTAAGATTGCCAGGGGCAACCAGTCCCGCTGACTGAAAGACCTCCAGACAATTTGCACGGTTCTAAGCATCAACTGATTAGCTGTTTCATTTTTTTCAACTACATGATTTAAGTGTCGTTTCTAGGCCAAGAGCACAAGATGGGTGAAGAGCAGAAACAGGAAAAAAGGTTGAGATATGTGGGAATAGATTCCTAGGCAGAAATAAAAAACAGTGCTAGGAAGCCATGAAGAAGGAGATAGTCTATCTAATTTACATCACTATATGCTATTGAAAAAAAAGAACAGAATAATGAAATATTACATTAAGAGAATCTCTCAATTGGAAAATTATGGCCCAAATTCTGGTCTTGTGAATAACAATGCTTCATGGGATCATATCAACATACAAACCAAACCTCTGTTGCTCTCGACACTGTTGAGCCTTGAGTTTCAGGGCTCCATCTTCTCCTGATTCTCCTGCCTTGACTAGGGTTTAAAAGATATTATGGCTTACATGCAGACACATTTTAAAGGCTGACTGTAAACAAGGCACACTTGTAAGCTGGTTGAGTTAAAGGCTAGGCTGCCTGCTATACTTTGTCTTGACTAGGTTAGCATGTGCTAAAGCACAACTTTCCTGATCTGGACTAGACATTTAAAAGGTGCCTGTGGCAGGGTAGACTAGGTCCGGAGGCTGCTGGAGTGACCAATAAGGGGCCAGAAGGACCAGATAAAAGGCAAACAGCAGAACAGAACCTTCAGTTGCTGTGTGGAGCTTGATGAGGGAGGACCAGGTGCCTGGCTGGCTAGATGAATAGCAGGACTGCAGACAGCTCACTTCAGAGAGCTCACCAGACAGAACTTAGCCCAGCAAAGGCTGCCAAAGACTGGATGCCTGGCTGGCTGGATAGAATAGCAGCAGAGCCATCAAAAGGTCAGTGCAGGGGGACTGGGAGACTGAGCTTAAAACCTGGCCAGACCAAACAAGGCTACCAAGATGGGCCTGGCTGAGTGTCTGAAGATCTGAAGAAAGCAGTGCCTCTGGGAAGAAGCCTCAATTGTCTTGGTCTTGTAGTTCCTGAGGCTAGTTGTGCTCAGTATACATGTAGGCAACGAGTCTAAGTCAATTCAAAATTTCACAAGTACCACACACCCGGGTGGCCACAATCATATTCTATGGCTAGGGATGGGACTGGGACTGGAAGCTGAGGAAATAAAATATTTTATCCATGTCTTGGATTGACCATTATCTGCTGTGGTTTGAGGTTAGGTAGCACCTTTCTTGTTGGGGCAAAATACCTGTTTTTATGTCAGACTGGTGAAAATTGAGCATTTCACAGAAATAGAATTGTTCCTTTTACAGATTACTTGGTCAATGGTTTGGTAGGCTTTCATAATAATCTTTAGTCCTCCACCATGGATATAGTGGGCCTTACGTATCTTCTTGCGTCTGTGTGTGATAGCTGTTGACCACTGAAAAGTTAGTTTTTGCCATGTCTGTTTACAAGTGCTTTCAGGGCTTCAAAGCCAAATGCTGAATAGAGGGGAATGATCACGTCCCTCAATCTGCTGGCAATGCCCCTACTTATACAGCCCAAAATACCGTTAGCCTTCTTGGCAACAAGCGCACACTGTTGACTGATATCCAGCTTCTCATCCACTGTAACCCCTAGGTCTTTTTCTGCAGAACTGCTGCCTAGCCACTCAGTCCCTAGTCTGTAGCAGTGCATGGGATTCTTCTGTCCTCAGTGCAGGACTCTGCACTTGTCCTTGTTGAACCTCATCAGGTTTCTTTTGGCCCAATCCTCTAATTTGTCTAGGTCCCTGTGTAGCCTATTCTTAACCTCCAGCATAACTACCATCCTTCCAGTTTAGTGTCATCTGCAAACTTTCTGAGGGTGCTGTCCACACCATCCTCCAGATCATTAATGAAGACATTGAACAAAACTGGCCCCAGGACCGACCGTTGGGGCACTCCGCTTGATACCGGCTGCCAACTAGACATGGAGCCATTGATCACTACCCGTTGAGCACAACCATCTTGCCAGCTTTCTAGTCTATTCATCCAGCCCATACTTCTATAACTTGCCGGCAAGAATACTGTGGGAGACCATATCAAAAGCTTTACTAAAGTCAAGGAATAACACGTCCACTGCGTTCCCATCCACAGGGCCAGTTATCTCATCATAGAAGGCAAATAGGTTAGTGAGGTGTGATGTGTCCTTGATGAATCCATGCTGACTGTTCCTGATCACTTTCGTCTAAGTGCATCAGAATTGATTCCTTGAGGACCTGTTCCATGATTTTTCCAGGGACTGAGGTGAGGCTGACTGGCCTGTAGTTCCCCAGATCCTCCTTCTTCCCTTTTTAAAAGATAGGCACTACATTAGGCTTTTTCCAGTCATCCAGGACCTACCCCAATTGCCATGAGTTTTCAAAGATAATGGCCAATGGCTCTGCAATCACATTCCCTAACTCCTTCAGCATCCTCGAATGCAGCGCATCTGGCCCCATGGACTTGTGCTTGTCCAGCTTTTCTAAATACTCCTGAACCGCTTCTTTCTCCAAAGAGGGCTGGTCACCTTCTCCCCATCCTGTGCTGCCCAGTGCAGTAGTCTGGGAGCTGACCTTGTTCATGAAGACAGAGGCCAAAAAAGTATTGGGTACATTAGCTTTTTCCACATCCTCTGTCACTAGGTTGCCTCCCTCATTCAGTAAGGGGCCCATACTTTCCTTGATTTTCTTCTTGATTGATCCTTAAAAGTTGTCTAAAATCATACATACCACGTCAGCTTTGTTTTAGTTCTTGGACATGTGTGAAAATTATCTTATCTTTCTGGTTCACCTGTTGCTTCTATTTGTGTGAGCCGGTGGGCTCAAAACTTCATAACATGCATGGAAGAGGGTACAAAGCAAAATGATAACTGGAAGGAGAACAGAGTTGTTCCACTTTTAAGGATTTTTTACTTTTGCATCATTCACATAGAATATGCAGCTTTTACCTAAGAAAACTGCTTTTTTGACAGTACAAAATGGTGTGGAAAGACAAAATTGTTAATAAATCCATTTAAAACCTTTTTTCATAGTATATTCCAGGAGTGATTTTTTTTTCACTTAAATCTATGGTAACAGATCAGCCACTGTGAAGATGAGATATTAAACATGGCAGCTCTTGTTTTGGAGAGCTGATACTGTAAACATTATCAAGAGATAAAATATTTTAAAATGTCAGTTTAGGACAGCTTCACTTGACAGTACTCTGTATAAAACCCTTTGAGGGCAAATTAAATACATAAAAATGCAAAAAAAAATGTTATACAATTCAGGTAATATCCTCAAAGTAGGAAATTTGGAGTTAAGACTTCATTATTCCATATCTGTCATGCCTTTGTGCTTAGATGTTCAGTGCAAACTGTACTCTCCTGCATTCTTTATGGGCACATAACTCCCATTTTAATAATATGAATTTTATATGCTTATGGGATGCAGAATTAGGACCATGGGTAAGATCAAGTGCTCTTAAAAAGTGACCTTAAAAACAAAACCCACCACCAACTGTGGAGAGTTAAGGAGCCTCTAGTCTGAATTGACATTAAGAAAGACTTTCCATTTGGTGGTAGGCTTTTTATACTCTCTGTCTCTTATCCTACAGAAGTCAAGCCAGTTGAAGCCTCTTTAGTCTCTTATGGAACATGGCAAATAGTAGAATCAGGAATTACTGCCAGGAAAGTAATAGCAGATATACTGCCTTTCTAAAAATGTGGTATTAAAACTCATTCACAATTTCTACACAATGTTAATTCACATAATTGTGTCGTGTGTCACCATATAATATCTTATTTATAATTTATGGACTCTAAATTTATGAACACTTACTTTCAACTCCTTCTAGATTATTAGGCATTGAAGGCCATAGCATACTCTGTCATTTGAAAACTGACTAGTCCAACATGTACGTAAGTTTCTATTTTGATATATGATTTCAATGTAATTAAATGTTGCCTCCATATTTTACCTATGACACATAATAAAAATCAAAGATTAAAGGAAATAGTTCACTTAGCTTTGAGACATCCTTGGAGGAATGAGATAGTGTGACACAGTAACCAATATGTGCCAACTGGCAGAGAGCAGAAGGAGGGATAGAGTTTTGTGGGATCCCAATTATTTGCACAATAATTCACCAAAGAGTGGCATGAACTACCAAGAAACAGGAGCCCACTGGTGGTCATGATCATTGGGGAATGTGTGTATGGATAATATTTAGGTAGTAATATATCAATACTGGAAATTATTTTTTTAAAGCCTTGAAGTTAAAGGCAGGACACCAGAGATGATCTGCCTTGAACAGGTTCTGTTCAGGCAGGGGGTAGTAAACGCTTCTCTCTGTCTGGTTAATGTTTATTGTGTCTCCCACAATGTAAGTCTATATGCATACTGAGCCACCAGCTAACCAAAACTGCAAAATCTACAGGAAGGAACACACACAACAGGAGCATATCTGTCTGTAAGAATCCTGGGTCTGCGGAGCTTGGGGCAGCTGACATTCCCACATCGTCTCTGGGAGACCATGCAGAAACACCCCCCAGGAGCACTCTGGAGATTAAGTGCTGCAGAAAGTACCACCCAGAAGGTGCCAAAGCAACCCCTTGTGGCCCTCTGATTGGCCCATGCTTACTGTTTAACACTGGAGAGGCAACCATGCAGATGTCTGGCTTGCTGATGCTCCAGACCTCGCTGCACTTTCTCATCTTTGATCTCTGACCTGAGCCTAACTTTGATCCTCACTCTTATCTCCTTACTCCAGCCTAGTAGCTATTTCTGATCTTTGGTCTCCAACGTCAGCCTGACTGATCCTGACTCTTCCCTACTGATTTCAGCTGTCACAACTCCTCTGACTCCTGCTAACCAACCACTGCCTCGTGGTCACCCCTTGACTCCATGGCACCAGCCCAGCATTAACCACTTGGCCTGACAGCAGTTTATGAATAAAGATCAAAGCACTGTTTTGATATAACTAGGGTTACAAAGAAACATACAGTATCCTTTACCTAGAGCAGAAGCTGGCAGTGTGTTTTGTCCCATGAAAAAAGGATCATAGACACATTTTGCTGAAAAACACTGGAAGGACTTTGGAGTGAGCTTTTTTCTATATGACATGACAGTATCTAGTTAAATAAGCAAATGGTTACCTACCTTTCCATAACTGTTGTTAATTAAAGATGTGCTGCACATGTCCATTCCATAGTGGGTATGTGCACACCCCGTTCACATGGATTTTTTTCCTCAGTAGTACCCATGAGGGTGACTCGAGCGCCCTCTGTTGCTGTGCACCTCTGCATGCTGGTATGATAGAATGGAGCCTTAGTTCCTTCGTACTGGACAGACTCTTAGAGAGGGGAAGGCGGGCAGGTCGTGGAATGGATATGTGCAACACATCAATAATTGTTTAGTTTTTCAGAATGAAGAGAAGTAAATAGAGGTGTTCCCCCAGAGGTCTGTACTGGGACAAATCCTGTTCAACATATTCATAAATGATCTGGAAAAAGGGGTAAACAGTGAGGTTGCAAAATTTGCAGAGGATACAAAACTACTCAAGATAGTTAAGTCCCAGGCAGACTGCGAAGAACTAAAAAAAAAATCTCTCAATACTGGGTGACTGGGCAACAAAATGGTAGATGAAATACAATGTTGATAAATGCAAAGTAATGCACATTGGAAAACATAATCCCAACTATACATATAAAATGATGGGGTGTAAATTAGCTGTTACCACTCAAGAAAAAGATCTTGGAGTCATTGTGGATAGTTCTCTGAAAACATCCACTCAATGTGCAGCAGCAGTAAAAAGAGTGAATGGAATGTTGGGCATCATTAAGAAAGGGATAGATAAGACGACAGAAAATATCATATTGCCTCTATACAAATCCATGGTATGCCCACATCTTGAATACTGTGTGCAGATGTGGTCGCCCCATCTCAAAAAAGATATATAGGAATTGGAAAAGGTTAAGAAAAGGGCAACAAAAATTATTAGGGGTATGGAACGACTCCTGTATGAGGAAAGAATAATAAGACTGGGACTATTCAGCTTGGAAAAGAGACGACTAAGAGGGGATATGATTGAGGTCTATAAAATCATGATTGGTGTGGAGAAAGTAAATTAGAAAGTGTTATTTACTCCTTCTCGTAATACAAGAACTAGGGGTCACCAAATGAAATTAATAGGCAGCAGATTTAAAACATACAAAATGTTGCACAGTCAACCTATGGAACTCTTTTCCAGAGGATGTTGTGAAGGTCAAGGCTATAACGGGGTTCAAAAAAGAACTAGATAAAGTCATGGAGGATAGGTTCATCGATCGAATGAGCAACAGGGAAAGGATCACTTGGTTATCTGTACTTTTCTTTCCCTCTGAGGCACCTGCCATTGGCCACTGTCAGAAGACAGGATACTGGGCTAGATGGACCTTTGGTCTGACCCAGTATGGCCATTCTTATGTTCTCTTGAAGAATAACACCTATGGAAGAATAAATAACCAAATTTTCTTCTTTGAGTGATTGCACATGTCAATTCCATTGTAGGTGACTCACAAGCAAACATCCTTGAAGGTGGGTTCAGAGTATATCTGAACAATGATTGTAAGATAACCTGTCTGAAACTGGCATGGTCTCTGGACTGATGGGAAATGGCATAATGAAAAACAGAAGTGTGGACTGATGACCAAGTTGCTGCTTTACAAATGTCTGCAGTTGGCCAGGAAAGCTGCAGAAGCTGGCTATGCTCCAGTATGCTGCAGAGGCTGGCATGCTCCATGTGCCAACAGTCTAGCTGGTGGGATGGTATTACCTAGTTGGAAGCATAAGCAAATGAATGAAGAGATTCAAGAAGAGATTCTCTGAGTGAAGATTGATAGGCCCTTAATTGTGTCTACAACTGCTATGAACAGTTGTGTAGAGGATTTGCAAGATTTAGTATGCTGCAGGTAGAAAGCTGACATCCAGTGAGTGAAGCTTTTCTTCATCACTATGCACATGGTGTTTTGGAAAATAAGTGGGCAAATTGCATGGTTAATATAAAAATTAGACACTACTTTTGTAAGGAATTTTGGGTGAGAGCAGAGATAAACTTTATGGAAAACTGTATGTGGGGGTTCAGACACCAGAGCTCTCAACTCACCCACCTTTCTGGCTGAGGTAATTGCCACAAGTTGTAAGGGGTTCGATGGGAGGTCCCATCAGTTCTGCTAGGACTAAGTTCAGATCCCAAGGAGGGATGGCATCTTCTACTTGAGGGTACAAAACCCTTTAGGAATTGAGTAAAAATGGAGTTGGAGAAAAGAGATCTATTATCCATCCAGACATGGAAGGCCAAAATAAATACCAGATGCACCCTTATAGAACTAATAGCCAAACTCTGTTTTAGATCTAGAAGATAGTTCAGCATGAGGTCCAGGGGTGCCCACTCTGGAGATACACCTTTCCTATGAGACTAAATGGAGAAACAGTTCCACTTAGCTAGGTAAATGTTTCTAGTTGAGGGTTATCTGCTTATCAGAAGCACGTTTTGGACATCCATAGAGCAGGACTTCTCAAAGGGTGTTGGCCATGAAGCATACCCAGTGTGACATGGAGAACTCAGAGGTTGTGATGAAGCAGGCGCCCATGGTCCTGGGAGATTACCTCTGCATCCAATAGAAGGGGCAGAGGAGGCTCAATCAACAAGTTTAGTAGGATTGAATACCACTGACGACAAGGCCACTCTGGTGCTATAAGGATGAGGAGTGCATGGTCTTGTTTTATTCTGAATATGACTCTGGGAAGTAAAAGAATTGGAGAGAAGATATACAGGATGGAATTCTTTTAGGATAGGAGAAAAGCATCTGTCAAGTGAGCCTGGGCTGAACCCTCCCCAGAAACAGAACTGATGGTCTTTTCGGTTGGTTCTTGTTGCAAAAAGATCCACTTGGGAAGTCCCCCATAATTGGAAGATGAACGTGGCCACGTTTAGACATAATGATCAGTCGTGTTGATTGAAGAAGGATCTGCTAAGCTGATCCAGTAACATGTTCTGTTTCCCTGGAAAGTAAGCAGCTTTGAGATTAATTGAGTGGGTGACACAGAAATCGAGAGGCAGACTGCCTCCTGGCAGTGTTGGTCTGACTGTTCTCTTTGGGCTTGGCTACAATGGCGCTTTACAGTGCTGCAACTTTCATGCTCAGGGGTGTGAAAAAACACCCCCCGAGCGCTGCAAGATACAGCGCTGTAAAGCCTCAGTGTAATCAGTGCCGCAGCGCTAGGAGTGCGGCTCCCAGCGCTGCAAGCTACACCCGTAAGGGATGTGGTTTACGTGCAGCGCTGGGAGAGCTCTCCCCCAGCGCTGGCGCTCCGACCACACTCACACTTCAAAACGCTGCCATGGCAGTGCTGCCGCAGCGCTGCCCCGGCAACGCTTTGAAATTTCAAGTGTAGCCATACCCTTTGTTTGTTTATGTCAAACATGTTCACCAAATTATATCAGAATCAATAGATTTTTTTCACCACTATGTGGGGAGGAAGGCCAAGCAGACTATCTGTACCACTGTTAACTTCTTGATACTTGTGAGATTCTAGATCTTGAGATGACCAAAGGAGTTTCAAGAGTGAGACTCCTGAGTCTGGAGTAACCCCATATGAGCTCTCTAACACAGAGAAGACATCTGTGACAAGCATGAAGGTTAGTATTGCGGGGAAAAAGGGAGCCCCCACTGAAACTTTCAGAGGGTCCATCCACCAATCTAGGGATGATAAAACTAGTGACAGTGGTCCCTGAAGAGGGATGGGAAAGGGGGTTAGAAATGAAGTGGGTGGCAAACCCCTGTTCTACCATGCTTAAGATCCACTGGACTGACGTTATGTGGGCCCAAGCACTTATCCCACTTCGTAAGTGATTAGTACATAAAAGATGGGGAACAGATGGAACGTAGATAGCTGGCATGCTGTCCTCAACTGTCCTGTCAAAATGATTGTTTCGAAGAGGCAGCTGTATGGGATGAGCCTACAGATGCTGAAGAGGAGGGCTGTAGAGATTGCTTCCTATGACCTCTTCCTTTTTTTCTTGTTGGAATTTGGT
The DNA here is from genome assembly GCF_025201925.1 of Gopherus flavomarginatus. Classification (NCBI taxonomy): domain Eukaryota; kingdom Metazoa; phylum Chordata; order Testudines; family Testudinidae; genus Gopherus; species Gopherus flavomarginatus. Next base: position 91,011,612 of record NC_066617.1, read on the forward strand.
ATCATAGGAGTAAAACTCTGGTGTCTATATGGCTGCTATGAATTAAATTGATTTCTTTTAATCTCTGGGGGATTCAAAAGGATTTGTATGTTACCCTGGAATCTTTGAGGCTATGACTCTTGTCATCAGTTTTCTCTGAATACAGAGAAATGCTTTTGAAAGAGAAAAGTCTTAGATAGTCCATTGGACCTTTTGGGGTAGCTCAGATGACTGCAGCCATGAACACCTTCTCATAGTAATGGCCGATACCATTGTTTGAGCGGCCAAATCTGTACTATCCAAACTGTCTAGGAGGTCAATCATAGCGACCAGCTTGCCCTCCTCAGCCATTACTGAAAACTTGTGTCTACAGTCATCTGGTAACTGGCTTTTGAATTTTTTTAAATGTTCTCTGACATTCTGGGGTGCAATTCAGACCAGTGAGAGGTTGTGTCACCACTTGCCCTGCAAGCTGGAGTGCCTTACAATCCTTTGCTGCTGTGGCTCCCAACCTGGGCCACCTCACAAACAGCCAGACAGCATGTAGGTCACACCCTGAGTGGCTGTGTATAGCTGCAGCCTGCCAGCAACACTTCAGTCACACTTTGGCTTTCACAGCCTTGGTTAACACTTGCAGGGTGACTCCAACACACTTCCAGTCCTGAATTTTTCCCCCAAATGTGCATTCTTCAATATCCAACCCTTTCCTGGAGAGTTCAGATATTTTAGATCCATTGCTCCTGTAAGGGAACAATATTCAACAATTTGCTATTTTAAATGGAGCTACCCACACAATTCAGTTTGAATGCAGCAGTGGATTAATTTCATTAAAGAATTAAACAAGTTTATTTAACAACAAAGAGACAGACTTTAAATGAGTACAAGTACAAGGGAGAAATGGTTACAAGAGAAAAAGATAAAAGTGCTTTCTAATGCTAAAACTTAAACTAGACTTGGTCCAAGGTAAAATTCTTATCACATGCTCTCAGCAACTGGGCTGACCAAATTTCAGGTCAGGATCTCTCCCAAAGTCAGATGTCTGCTTCCTTTGTCCTCTTAAGTGAGAGAGAGAGGTGGATTGGGAGAGATTTCTTTGGGGTGTTTTGCCCCTCTGTTTACATGCCAGTCCCCTTTTGCAGCACATTTTCCTGAGGGTTACCTCTAGATAAAGTTTTCCTGCTGTGAGGATGGAGATAAGGAGGCTCATGATGAAAGAGGTTTCATGTTGTTGTTGGCTAAAATGCAGATCAGTTTGTTACTGCTCCCCTGCTTTTTTTTTTTACCAAAGAATGGCCACTTGACAGGTGATTATCCATCAGTTTTGATGACATCTGGCTAAAGGTGTCAGCTTATCTTTTGTCTTTGAGAAACTGGTTTATCCACTCCCCAGGCTTCTCTAGTAACATTTCAGTTATTTCAGCTTATGCTCATAACTGTACCTATAAATGTTGCTATATACATTTCACCATGATATTAACAACCAGTGATTATTTGTTTTCAAATGATACTTCTCAAGGCATATTTAGGACAAAGATTATTACAATAGTGTGTAAGGTGTGAATATAGGGGTGCGTTCAGTCACATTCTCCCAGAAGATGAAGTCATATCTACTCAGGAGCACCTGTTGGTTTATAATCCTGAACTGCAGGCTTCCTGAAAAATAAAACTTGCAACCAAACAGATCCAGCCTCTACAAATCTTTGCCTGTTGGTGTGGAAACTTCTTGTCCCAATCTTTCCCGCTTATTGCTGTCACCACAAGAGAATCCAGGCAGGGGGGTTAGAGTAAAAATGTTCAGACACCTTAGAGGAAACAAAGTACTTTCTCTCAGCTTGTTTTGCTGTGGAGGTGGAGGCAGGGAGGTGGGTGTCTGCCAAAAAACCTTGATCAGCTCCATGATAGTTTCATTAATTAGCATAGCCACTTTAGCTAGAGTTGCTGAACAAGGATGTCCACCAACCTGAGAGAGATTTTGGACACCAATTCTGCCTGAATGTCAAGTACAGAGGTCATTCTTTTTAAAAGATCTTGATGGGCTCTGAAGTCCTCCAGTGGTGTTAAATGACTTGACAGCTCAATAACCTCATCTGGTGATGAGAAAATAATAGGCATCTGAGGTGGAGTCTGGTCCATAACTTGCAGTGTGAGGCTGCCTAAGTGAGTTCTGGATACTCAGTACCAGTCTTGGTAGCAGGCACAAGAGAATGTTCCTCTCAGTGACCAGTACTGGTCTCCGCACTGGTTATTGTGGGATGGTGCTCTCGGTGCTGGTGTCTCCAGTGTACCTGCCACAGCTGTGCCCAAGATGGTTGAAGGGGAATGCCTGACAGTGAACAAACTGGCCACTGATATGGGCCTAGCATTCATCCTTGTCTGGGCCATTGATCTTTAGCAGGAGGCCAATGTTGGCATTGCTGCATGGCCCAGGGCCTTGACTCTGATTGGGGGGTATGTGCCATGTCCTGTACTGGATACAGAGAACCTCATCTCTGTCTGAGGAGAACTCAGATGCTTCTGAGAGAGGAGGACCCAATTCAGATGGGACTGATGAAAGGTACATGAGCCCAGGGATGGCGGTACCAAGAAAATCATGGAAGGTTTTCCTTTCAACAAGACAGGCTTCTGCACAGGTTTGGGTAGTGGTACCATAGGATCTTGGTGTGGTGAGGTATCTGCAACAGGCATCGGCACTGGTTGGAGGCCTTAAGTTGCTAGTGATAGCGGTACCGAGAGGCTAAGCAAATTTCTTGAAGCTGCACATGCCTTTGGAGTGTTTGGGATCTGCACTGTCTTCTGGCTCCACAAATGTCCTTAAGGGGTGTAATGGGGTCAGCACCCATCTCTTGTGTGTGACCCCCTTTTCTCTGGCCGATATACCTGCAATCACAGTTCTTTTCACGGGGGGGAAGGGGGAAGACACCCACCTCTTGTGGATGGCCCCCTTTCTCTCAGTTAGGTGTGAGCCTGCCTCTCTTTTTTGGTCTTACATCAGGGTGGCACCTGCCTCTTGCAAGCACACACCACCACCTCCCACTGGTTCTCTCACCCGATCTTTGGCAGCTCAGCCCTCCGGCAAAGTCGTACACATTGTCCCCCCTTCTGAGGTATGTAGTCCAAGTTTTTTCTCATCCCTGGTATGGGGCTGCATCTCTAAGGCTTCTTCCCTGAGGCACTGCCTTCTTCAACCATCCAGCTGTGTATAGCTGCAGCCTGCCAGCAACACTTCAGTACCCTCAGCTAGTGTCCTTTTCAGCAGCCCTCCCTGGGCTCAGTCTGCAACCAGACCAGCAGAGCCCATCTCAGTACCCTCACCTGGTCTGGCCAAGTCCTGGGTTCAGTCCCCCGGCTTCAGCCTGCCAGCACTCACCTGCTGGTTCTGCTGTTCTTCCCGCCAGCCAGGTACCCGGTTTCCAGCAGCCTTCCCTGGGCTTCAGGACTGTCCTTCAGCCAGCCAGTCACCCAATCTTCATGCCTCGAGCTCCATCAGCCCCTCTGATTGGCGGCTCGTCTGCAGCCACTCTAGTTTCCTGAAGGATTTCTTGCAGCTCTATTCTGGGACAGGGTGGTGCAGGGCCATGAGGCTTCCAGCAGGGGGCCTCTGGACCTACTCCACCCTGCCACAAGGGGACAGCTTTGACAGACTTGTCACAGGCTCCACAGGCAGCCTTTCCCTCTTGATAGGTGATGAGCATTCTAGGGATGGCCTCTCTCCCAAACACTTCATGGTGTCCCTGCCTCTGGCTTGCTTTGGTATAGACACACAAGAGCAAGAAGTGGAACAAAATCAACGAGAAGTAAACTAGCTCAGTGGTTTGAGCATTGGCCTGCTTAAACCCAGGGTTGTGAATTCAATCCTTGAGGGGGCCACTTGGCAATCTGGGGCAAAAACCAGTACTTGGTGCTGCTAGTGAAGGCAGGGGGCTGGACTCTATGACCTTCCGAGGTCCCTTCCAGTTCTAGGAGACAGGTATATCTCCAATTATTATATAAACATCTCCAGTGGGGCACTCCACACAATTGGGACACTCTCCCCTTGTGATGACTCCAATGGAGGTCGAAATGCTGCTTTCATAAGCAAGCACTTAATGCTCATTGTCCTATCATTTTTTGAGCTGGGCTTGAAACCTTTACAGATGGGACATATGTCACTGATGCGAGATTCTCCTAAACATTTCAGGCAGGTTGGATGCAGGTCCCTGACCAGCATAGACTTTGTGCAGGTCCAGTCGGAGTTAAATGCCAGCAAGAAAGGCATCCCAGTCCTGAAAGAGAAAAAAAAAGGGCCGCACGGGGGAGGGGGGGCAAATTGAGCAATTTGCCCCAGGCCCCGCAGGGGTGCCCATGAGAGTTTTTTGGGGCCCCTGGAATGGGGTCCTTCACTCGCTCTGGGTCTTTGGTGGCAATTCAGCGGTGGGGGGGTCCTTCTGCCCCGGGACCCATCGCTGAAGTGCCCCGAAGACCCACGGCAGGGGGTCGTTCTGCCCTGGGACCTGCCGCCAAAGACCCCAGGCCCCATGAATCCTCTGGGCGGCCCTGGGAAAAAGTGGCCAAAAAGAGACCAACCCCCTTCCCCAGAAACCTAGCTTTAATTTTAGTCAGTTTAGACAGTTTTAACTATAACTAACAAACTACTAATTTAGAAACATATACAAAGAAGAGCTGAAGAAAGTATCTGAATTAATCAAATCTGGAATCGCTCCAACTGCCATCACTGGTAATAAGAAGAAATGGAGGAGAATCAGAGGCAACTCCATTCTCTTACACCAGCATGAAGTGGCATGTGGCAGGAGAGGGCACCCAAGCCACCCTGATGGGTACCACTGAGAGGGAAAATCATCTCCAGTATCTGTGCACAGGGCACACACACACCTATAGTGGAACAGACACGTGCAATCTCTCATAATAGTAATCTAAGTTCTAAAATACGTTATGATTTTTATAGGTAGCCATTTGTTTCTAATATTTCTACTTTTTATCATTTGACCCTCTCCTCTTCATTAAACAAACTTTTGTTTATTTTCACTATAAACATATCCACATGCTGTGTGTTAAACAGAGAGGTCATCTGAGGTGAAACTGGTAAACTGAGGTGTACTGCTTCTTTGGGAGCAGCAAATCTGTGATTATTGCTGGAACAATTTGTATAGTGGGGGTGCTGAGAGTCACTGAACCAAACTGTAAACCCTGTATATAATGAAAACCACTTCAAGTCAGGGGATGCGACAGCATCCCCTGCACTCCTAGTTCCAGCACCTATGCTCCAGGGAGACACTTAGAGGTCTCAAGGGCTGGAGAGTGCCTATTGCTAACCTGTGGAGAGAGAAAGAGAGAGGGGACTGAGTAGGCCTAGAGGGGGGTGTGTTGCCTTTGGCCGGTGGAGTTGAGGAGCTGACCTCCAGCAGGCACAGACAAAGCTTCCTCACACTAAAGGCAGGTGATAGCGAGGTGCCCCAGCCCTGGGTACCCCTAGAAAGCATCACAAATAGGTGTGTGGATGTCCTTAACCATGTTTATTCTTGAAAATGTCACTGAGTTAAAAAAAAATCTTCACTTGCTATCATCTACTGGCCAAAATTCTTATAATGTTTGATAGTGCCATTTCTAATATTTTAACTTACATCTCAGGTGAGCTTCTTGCTGTTGGAATCCATAAGCGTTATCAATCAATAGCCTACACTTTCCCCAGACAACATATTTATAAAATAAAATTTACAAATAAAATTCTGTCAGGAGAAGTGACTCCAAAAATGTCTAGGTATCTCTCTCAGGGATTATCAGTGCCACAATACACAGTTTCTGGTTACTGCAGAAATATGGGGAGAGATTTATTTTTCTATAAGGAGTGAATAGAATCTTCCTCATTATGTTTTTAACTTGGAAATTAATTAAAGAGCTTATGGGGATAGAAGTAGTTGCAAATAATACTATTGCAACTGTTATCTGGTGAGGGATGTCATTGGGCTAGAATGGGAAAGCAGGTAAAAATACTAATTTTAGATTATATTACCAGATAATTAAGACTGCATTAAATTAGAGATACAGTTGTAAATACTGATTGGGTTCTAGACAATATAATTAGAAGAAGAGCAGAATTACTCATCTGAGAAAGGTTCCCTTTTCTCTGGGTGTTAAATGTTCCTGCACACACGTGCTAGCATAATGTCTGCGAGGGAGCCAAGACCCAAGAGTAGGAATCTATTCTACATGATATCTTTAGAAAATCTGTTTTCCAGTTACAATGATGTTCAGGAGAATTTTTCTTAAACCTTAAAATGGTTATAATAGTAGAAGTAAAAATGATATAAAAATATTTCCAATTTCAAAATAACCCAAGAACATAATTACATAGCAAATAATTCATTATGAGTGCCTTTCATTCATCTGAAAGTAGCAGAGTTGCTGTAATTTTATGGATAGTAAAAAGAATAATTTTTTAAATCTACTGTTAGTAATTTAATGCAAGTAATTTTTGTAATATTGTAATTAGAAGCATTTTTATAACTGAATCAAACTATGTTAGATGTACTTTGTTATGATAGCTAGCTACATTAATATGTAATTTATCACAGAATTAGTAATAAGGTTCATTTCCTGCTGTGTAACAGAATTTGAGAGAACCCCGATGGTGATACGGCATCAGTTAGAGGCAATCACTTGGACTACAGGATTTGCTTCTGGCTTGCACTAAGAATTCATAGTACTCATTTAAAAAGAGTTTGTCATACCCGTTTCAGGAAAGGCAGAAGGACTGAACCACTGAAGGACTGGATTTGTTGTGGCAGTGTATGTGCTCCATGGTGGGCCAGCAATCAAGGGGTTAATGCAGGTACCATTGGCCAGGGCTGACTGGCATCCCCCCAACAAGTAGAATAAAAGAGATGGGAAGCAGAGGGGTGGGGTGGCTGCCAGAAGAGCAAGCAGGCTGAAGAAGGGAACTCCTGCCAGCAAACTGCTAAGAAACTACACAAAGACAGCACCCTAAGAAGGGACAACCAACCAACATTGCCACACCACAGGCAGCAATCTGAATTAATGCCCAAAGATTAGCTGAAATGAATTTTCTTCCTCTCCCACACTTGGAGCAGGCTTTGTAAATATACATTGGCATCTGAAGAGCTGAGAGAAATGTTCCCAACAAAACTCTGAACAAGACGACTCATCTTGTTACAGATTGTTATACATTTGAAATTCAGATCATTTTCATAGAAGTGTTCATAAATTGTTCACACAAAGTTGGGTTAATGCATGACTCTGCATTTTCGAAAATTGAAGATTATTTATATAGCACTCCAAAACATGCTTGCACTTGACTTCTATGCCATAACATGTAAGAAAACAAGTGAATTTTCTTAGAGGTTTTAAGTTCATTCAAACCTAACGTCTCAAAGCAAAACTACATGGAGATGAATCCCTGCAAATTGAAACCAAAGAATGTTTGCACAAACCTCTGCAAAGCAAAACAAAACAAAAGCATAGCTCTAGTTATAAGTATCTGAAAACAGAAGTGAGTTCTGAAAATGCCAGTACAATTTTAACCACAGCAGATGAGTGATCTCTATAGAATGAACCCCATCATTTTGATAATAGAGGTTTCATAATTCTAACTGATAAATGTTAAAATTCAGTTAGATTGTTTGTAGACTCCTACATGCCACTTCAGGCATACAAAGAGAAGGCAATGAAAACGAGCTTTCTGCAATAACTTACTGTTACAAATAATATATTGTTTCATGCAAATACTGATGATTATGTATATTAATGTGGCAAAATACAGCAACTGGCTTCAAACAATAATTCTTAATTTAGGCTATCAAAAAGGAATAATAGCATTTCCAAACTAGATATCTGAGCATTTTTGCATTTGTTTTCATTAGCCGACGTTAAAGAAAATGCAGATCACTCTATAGAGAAGTGCATGGAAAGATTAAGTATGACCTTGAAAAGATAAGATTAACTAAAATATTAGTTCCATGGAAATTGATTAACAATATTTATTTCAGGTAATTGTTTATTCTTCTGTAATCTTTAAATGTGCAATATTTGCCCTAACAGAAAATATAAATAAAATAAACTCATCAGTATATAGAAAAAGATTTAGAATAAAATTATTAAATCCTACATATTACTGTTTATTTAGAATACTGGGAATACATACAGTAACTTAATCCCTGTCTATCTGTACAAGTACTTAGATGGTGCTCTGACAAGTTGTACATATCTTTTGGGACATCAACGAGTACCCCTGTAAACAAGTTGTCGGCATGAGCCAATTTATCTAATGAATGGAAGTACATTTGTTTGGGTGTTAGGAAGCTAAGGTCTAGAGGACTCCCACCCCCATGCGCGCGCACACACACACACACACACATTAAAGGACAGTACACCTAACTTTCAAAAACACATATAAAGAGGGAAGTCTCTTAGGAAGACTGCTGCTGTCAGGAGAAAAACTACTCTTCATTTTCTGAGGGACTGCTACAAATACATGTGCTTTTCTTCATATATTTTTCGGCTCTGAGACCTGTTTGGATAAACAGTCCAGAAATGCTGGAGGGGGGGTGCTTCTATGAAGGGCAGATGACATCAGTAGTGGATGGTTGAAGCACTTCCCTCTTCCTTCCAGCATTCTGCAACACAAAGTTTGTTACTCCATCCTTTGTTACTCTGTATAAGTGTTTGCATTTCTAGAGACGCTCCAGCATCTGCTTTAGCATTATTAGAAATTTGTGTGGGGAAATAGTACAGCTTATTCTCAACTAACCTTAGTATTTTATAAATTCTTTCACTCTCAGCAACCAACAAATTGATGATATGATCACTGGATTTAAAAGTTGCAGGCGAAAACTACTTTTTCAGAAAGAGGGATTCCCCATCATTAATTACTTTTCCAGTTTGATTTGAGGAAATGCAAATCTAATGATATTCAGCTTAACAAATTAGTACTGCAATAGGGTAGCCAAGCATAACAAGGTATTTCCTTTAAATTAACTACTCCTACACAGCTCCCACACTGAATCAACAGGAACAAGGAAATGCTCCAAAATATTTTTCTTTCAAGTACTAAAATGTTTAATTCTTTGAAAGTCAAGTCAAACAAAAAGTAACATGAGAATAAACATTTGTTATGAGTAATACCTTTAATTTATACACAATTATTGCATAGACAATTAGATGCAAATTGGATGGAAATAGACTATCCTGAAGTTATCCTCTAAACATCCTACGGCGTCTTTAAAATTTATATGAAATCTCTAAATTACAGCACAGATCTTTATTTAAATGTCTGCCATTAACACAATATTTTTCGTAAATATCTAGGAGAACTTTTTAAAAAATTAATCTAGCAGTCAGCAGGAGTACAATACAGAGAGAAAGAGAGAAGAGACACATTATAAGGTAGAATCAGTATTCCCAATTTGTCAGATAAGTAGGGGTGATGGGCTATTACAACAGTCAATGAGAGATGCACCATTAGAGTAGCCAGATCTTCATTTAGCATTCTAACACATTTGCTCTTTGTTGCAAGAAATCCACGGTATTTTCCCACTATGCGTAAATCTGATCATTTCTATTTAGAACTATATCCTAGGCATTCTGCAATTTCTTGACCAAAGAATTTGCTACCAACCAGCCCTTGCCACAGAGCTCTATTCCAGAATCCAAGCTTCCATTAAAAATATGTTTCTAGGCCTTATAGTTATGAAGAATATATAGAAAATGTGAACTAAGTGTAAATGGATGTGGTTTTGTCTTACTGAGTATGCAGGCAGTCTGATAATTCTGAGATATGAACTGTTTCATTCACCTCAATAAGATGTTAAATCTGAAAAGTAAAGATGACTATATATGTTAACATTGTCAAAATATTTCACTGCTCATCATTTTTACAGAAACATCCAACTAATACGAATACCCCACAAGCCCAAACTGTCTTCCATGACTCCCAAATAACAAAACCTTCATTTTCACACTGATAATTCCTATGATGCGGTTATGTGTTTTCAATTTTTTTTTTCATAGCAAAAAATAAAAATGTGGGAAACAATATTAGAAGATTGAATGGAAATAATGTGTATTTGTATATTTTTAATATTGTATGTTTAATTTGATAATGACAGGACTTTCGAAGGAGCCTAAGAGAGTTAAGCACCCAAATACCATTGAAATTTGATGGGGGATGGGTGCCTATCCCAGTCTTGAACATTTTTAAGTTTAAATAAAGCTACTGCAGAATTTTCTCTCTATCTGCAGTAGAGTCCAGCAATCTTACCACAGAATTTAGGTCCCACTTGCTGCTGAGTACTGGGTGCTGTGACTATAGTTAAGTATTCTGTGTTAAAGCTGAGCGATCTCCTTTTTAATTCAAATAGGTGGCGAGCATGAGTACCATATCAGTTTCCCAGACAAAGGAAAACACATTAAAATACCAGTAACTAGCTCTCTAATGATTTTGTAGCTTTGAGCCTGAGCTCAATGATGCAATTAAGAATGTGCTTAACTTTAAGTATATGTGTTTCTAAATGGAAATAAATAGGGCTATTCATGTTCTGAAATATTTTACTAAATCTGGGCCTTACATAGTTCCATAGTGAGAAAGTATTGCTGGTCAGAAAAATTGGGGAAAAATTACCAAGATTTTCATGAAATTCCCCTCTTTCTCATTCAAATTTTGTTCTACTGAAAATTTTCCAACCAGCTCCAACAGAAAGGCATTGCACAGCAACCATCTAAAATCATCCAGAATAAATTTAATTAGAACGACAATATAACTAGTGCATAAATATTCCTTTATAGTAAGGAATCCACAAATTCTTTAGTGGGTTGTTTTGGTAATATCAAGGAAAACATGGATCTGTTTCAAAAGGAAAATGTCCCCTTTTTTGTCACACTAAAACTAATACTATCTTTCATTTTCATTATTACTACTCATTATTTTAAAGACTATAAGCGCTTCAAGGCATGAATGAGTATTCCTCTGTGTTTGGAAAGTTCCTACAACATTTTCAAGCTCTATGGCAATATAAATAATATGATTGTCAAGCGATTAAAAAAATTAATCATGATTAATCACACTGTTAAACAATAGAATAACATTTATTTAAATATTTGTGGATGTTTTCTACATTTTCAAATATATTGATTTCAATTATAACAGAATACAAAGTGTACAGTGTTCACTTAATATTTTTATTACAAATATTTGCACTGTAAAAAACAAAAGAAATAGTATTTTTCAATTCACCTAATGCAAGTACTGTCATAAATCTCTTTATCATGAAAGTTGAATTTACAAACATAGAATTATGTACAAAAAAATGCATTGAAAAACAAGACGATGTAAATCTTTAGAGCGTACAAGTCCACTCAGTCCTACTTCTTGTTCAGCCAATCATTCAAACAAGTTTGTTTACATTTGTAGAAGATAATGCTGCCTTCTTCCTATTTACAATGTCACCTGAAAGTGAGAACAGGCATTCGCATGGCACTGTTGTAGCCAGCATCGCAAGATATTTATGTGCCAGATGCACTAAAGATTCATATGTCCCTTGATGCTTCAAACACCATTCCGGAGGACATGCATCCATGCTGATGACAGGTTCTTCTTTATAAACAATTCAAAGAAGTGCAGACTGATGCATGTTCATTTTCATCATCTGAGTCAGATCCCACCAGCAGAAGGTTGGTTTTCTTCTTTGATGGTTCAGGTTCTGTAGTTTCTGCATCATAGTGTTGCTCTTTTAAGACTTTTGAAAGCATGCTCCTCACCTCATCCCTCTCAGATTTTGGAAAGTACTTCAGATTCTTAAACCTTGGTTCGAGTGCTGTAGCTATCTTTAGAAATCTCACATTGATATGTTCTTTGCATTTTGTCAAATCTGCTGTGAAAGTGTTCTTAAAATGAAAAACATGCTGGGTCATCACCCAAGACTGCTATAACATGAAATATATGACAGAGTGTGGGTAAATCAGAATAGGAGACATACAATTCTCCCCCAAGGAGTTCAGTCACTAAGTAATTATCGCATTCTTTTTTTAATGAGCATCATCAGCATGGAAGCCTGTCCTCTGGAATGGTGGCTGAAGCATGGAGGAGCATACAAATGTTTAGCATATCTGGCACATAAATACCTTGCAATGCCAGCTACAAAAGTGCCATGTGAATGCCTGTTCTCACTTTCAGGTGACATTGTAAATAAGAGGTGGGCAGCATTATCTCCTGTAAATGTAAACTAACTTGTTCGTCTTAGCGACTGGCTGAACAAGAAGTAGGACTGAGTGGACTTGTAGATTCTAAAGTTTTACATTGTTTTATTTTTGAGCTCACTTTTGTAACAAAAAAAATCTACATTTGTAAGTTGCACTTTCACCATAAAGAGATCGCACTACAGTACTTGTATGAGGTGAATTGAAAAATACATTTTCTTTTGTTTATCATTTTTACAGTGCAAATATTTGTAATAAAAATAACAAAGTGAGCACTATATACTTTGTATTCTGTGTTGCAACTGAAATCAATATATTTAAAAATGTAGAAAAATCAAAAAATATGTAATATATTTCAATTGGTATTCTATTGTTTAACAGTGAGATTAAAACTGCAATTAATAATGATAAATTTTTTTATCACTTAATTTTTTTGAGTTAATAGCATTAGTCAACTCTGATTAATAGACAGCCCTAATAAATAATAAATCACCATCATAGCTTGAAAAAGAAATTTTAAGTATAACATTCATCTGTGGAAGCACCTTGATTTCCCTGCTGAATCAGCTTTATAAATAGGGCTGAGAGCCTGGAATTCAAAAGACTTTTCCCCATTAGAATCAGTGGATCAAATTTTGAATCAATAATTAGACCAAACACACCTTAACATAAAACCAAACAACAAAGTAGGCTCCCATAATTTTCTTTGACATCTCAAATCTGGAAGATTCTTGACTTCAGTATAGTTTTCTGTAACTTCTGATTTATGAGCTAATGTAATATTTAATTTAACAGCAGCGGAAGAAACTAATTTAACAGAATCATTTTCTGATCTTAGAAAGTCCTTGCAATTTCTAGTACATAAAAAAAGCTTCTAGAAAATTTTGACACCCCTCCTCCAAAAAATCAGCACAATGCTTAAGCATATTCTTTACTTAAGCCATCAATTTTTAGTGTCAGAATAGCTGTCTTCTGTCAGTTTTTGGCCTTCTAAGGGATTTTATTCTTATTGCTGTTTGGAGCCAGGGTCCCTCAACTCCTGATAATTCCTGAAAAAACAAACACAAACTACCCAACAGTTTTCAATATTTCCCCATCAATGGTTCTCAAATATATTTGCCCCACCAGCAAAAAAAGGAATATTGCCAAACCAAAAAGACACCCAAAAGAGTTAAAATGTCCAAAAAATCCAATGCTGATTAACTGGGAGCTGCTCAGTATCTGCAACCATTACACTAGCAGCTCCAATAGGAACAGAAACTAATTACCAATACCTTCAGTAACCTCAGTGCTACTCCTGTCTGGGTGCCAGCACCCTCAGCTATCTCGCAGTTCCAGCTACCCAGAATGCTAGTCTCTTGGCCAGTGGCTCTTCACTCACTTCAGTATCCAGTCAGCAGCAATAGCTAGAAGATATCTCTACCTTAAATCATAATTGTAAACTAATAATTAGCCAAAGCTGGGCAGCTGAACTAGCAAACTGTTAAGGAAGTTTCAGTGCTCCAATTGACTGTTTTGATGGCTTAATAGCCCCAACTCTGAGCTGCTGGCATTCAAGCATAAATGTTAAGTAAAAAGTGGAAGTGGTATCCATACAAAATTATTTGCTATCCATGACTCTAACCTTAATATTAACATTTAATGTAGATTTTTTATATTACTTGTCAGGCAAAAAACTGTACAGAAAGCAAATAACATTCTATGAAAACATTTCATTCTGTTTAACACAAAATTGCAAATTATACAGTACCATAATAAAACATTTATTACAATATTGAATATCCTCATAGTTGAGTGCCTTACCATATTTCAGTTGCAAACATGACAATTTGTGATTCAGAATTGATGTGGAGATGAAATATGGCTACCTTCGTAGATTTATACTTATACAACTTAATTTTAAAAGTCTGTGCAACAACCAGTACTTAATATAACTACTGACACATGGAAATGGCCATTTAAGGTATACTTTGGCATCTTCCCAATACATCTACCACTAAAGTTATACTATACCATGCCACGTCAGTATCTGGATTCAGATTTAATATCTGCTGAAGACTGACTGTTACTCATAAACACCCAGTAATTCACAAAAATGAGAAAGAATTAGAGATTCATCACATTCTAATTTCAGTGTATATGCTTGACCTACTTGAAATAATTCATAGTCCTGGTTCTTATTTGTTCACTTGACTTTTCTATACCTAAAATAAGACAGTTGTAGTTTAATTCAACTTGTTTAAGTTATATGTATATTCTCATACTAAGTTGCCTTCATGAGATTGACCTCATCTCCCATATATTTTTTGGCTACTTTTAACTATTGATATTGCATTAGCTTAGTGATCATATTGTGAACCAAATCCATTGGTCAAGATTTGACCTTTATATTTGAGTCAAGATTGTGACTGGGCTCTGTGTAGGTGAGAGGGCATAATGAGCCTTCCAGACCCTGTGTAGGAGTGCAAAGGTGTGTGGGGGGGAGGGTCACATTGGCTGTTCTTGCACTTTTCTAAGGTCAGCACAGCTGCCATCACTAGCATTCTCAAAAATGATGGGAAGGAAACAGATCCAAAGCCCAGACCCTGCACAACAGCCAGTATGGAAAGAGAGGAGAGGAAGCTATCTGTATCCCAACCAAGGATAGTGCAGTACCCATGTTGGCTCTCTACTCTGAAGGCACAGGGCTCTCGGAGCTCCTGCTGGGGTAGCGTACATCCACATTACTCCCTACTACAAATGCTCTTGTGTTGGGGCAATTTAGACTAGACCTCTGCATGGGACTTTATTCTTTAATCTTGCTCCCATCCCACCCCACAATGCCCACTACCACTTCCACCTGCTCCCACACTGATTGTTGAATTTTTATCCTGCTCCTGCTATTATGGCAACAGGTCCTGCGGGATCTGCAGAATCCCAGTCTCACCGCAGGGCCCTAACTTGGACCTTAAATGTTCATGTGATTTTTTACACAAGATGACTGAAGTGAGTGTATTCATAATTCAGTGACAATGGTTACTGTATTTTACAAAATCTTGCAGAATACTTTCTGCATTCAATTTGTGTCTTAAATGTCCCATAGATTTTTTTTTAAATTGCTACAGTAGAATACATATATTACAGTACATCAGAAAGCATATACAACTGGATTTTTATATTTTAAATCAAGGAGTCAGTGATTACTTTCATTCTTTTTTCAAAAAGCACAATCGATGTAGTGTAGCATTAAAATAAGCCACAACTTTTTTTCTTCAATATGCTGATTTTACATCACTGTTCAGCAAGGTATAATCATCACCTGCTGATTCTTTCTGCGCAGAATACATACTGCACTTTTCAGTAGCTGCTTAAATGTGTGGGTGGTATGTTCTTGAAATTACCTTCAGTTTAATTTGAACTGTAGAAGAAACACCATTAAGGCAAGAGTTCAATGAAAAATCATCTTAATTTTTTTTATGGATATTGTAGTTTCCCAGATGAAATTCATTTCAATAAAATTATAATCTAATTTTATAAAATTACAAAGATAACACAATTAGTTTAGCAACAATTTTCATAAGACTAATGGTGAACCTGCCAAGTTGAAGGCTGATTAAGTGCATGCTAGAAAGAATTGTTCAACTGGCTTGCAGCAAATGTCTCCATTAGGTAGAAGAGTTTCTTGTACTAGTCCCACCACTCTCTGGCACCTGTCTCCATTCCCTACCATGATAAGTAGTTCAGGCTACTTACATGAACTGGCAGATACAACACTAGTGAAATAGGTATAATTATCTTAATAAGCTATAACTAGCAATTTAACAGGGAAAGAAGACAGTGAAGAATTATACTCCTATAAATGTCTTCCTGTCTCATTTGATCTCTCTGTGAATTAGACAGCCCAGCAGCCATTTATTCATCTTTTCTTGTGAGCTGGACAAACTATCATAATATATGACACCAAATTGAAAAAAGAGTACTATCTAAAGACTATACTGTACCTTGTACTTCTTAGGGCCAGATTTTCTTGTCTGGTTTATAATGGCATAGCCCCAAATTCCATGGAGCTATGCTAATTTACATCAGTGGAAGAACTGACCCTCTCACATCTTTCATATAAACTATATCCCCAAATGCTTAAATAGAATATAGCTGACAACATGTTATCAATTGAAGGAAAAAGGAGTAAAGATTTTGGACAAAATCTGATTCTGGAACAAACTCAGTTAAGCTAATAGGGTTGCATCTCATTAGGTGAACACTAGAAAGCGTGGGACATTATGGAGATCAATTTAAAATGCAATTACTGTCAGAAAAGTGATTTTGCAAAAACATTTACTACAGTGGTTATCTATATTGCAGAAATGCCTAGAAGGGCACCATTGTGTTACAGGCTGAGCATAGATAATGAAAGGATAGTGTGAGCTCTTTGGAAATGGGACCAGCGAAGAGAAAACAGATGGAGTGAGTACGAGGAAACAGTGAGACAGATATGATTATGTAATAAGCAGTGGTCACAGCACACTAGCTCCTTAGCCATTGTAATTGTTTTGCAGGCATCATGGCAGAGGTGAATTTTTAAGGAGAGATTTGAGGATTTTTACAGGAATCCCTTTGATCCATAAGGGTGGCATAGAAGAAAGTCCAAAGTTGCTGGAAAATTCACAAATGGATGATCAAGGATGGTATTATTGGCAAAGCAGAGACAGGAGGTCAATAGCTTAATAGCATACAAGGGGCGCTTCAAGGGGAGGGCGTAGGCCATGAAAGGCCTTAAAAGTGAAGACAAGCAGTTTGTGCTTAATGAAATGGAAAAGAGGAAGCCAGGGGATGGTGCAAGAGAGATAGTAATGTGGTCAAAGTAACGAGTCAGGAAGATTATTTTTGCATCAGTAGCCTGAACAAATGTAAGAAAGTAAGATAGAATTTGTCAACACCGGAAAGGAAGAAACTGCAGTTAGTTAAGACAACAGATAATGAGGACCTGAATGACTAATTTTAACTGGTGGATGGAGAGGAAAAGCTGAATCTTTGAGATGTTCTGTAGGTAGAATCTGCAAAATTTTGGATGTGACTTGGATGTGTGGAACTAGAGAAAGGAAAGGGCAGAGTCAATGGCATCCAGGTTATAGGCTTGGGTGACTGATGGTGGTGTCCCCAATGACTAAGAAAGGCGAAAGTGTTTGTTTTGGCCATGTTGAGCTAAAGTTGATGACTGGACGTCCATAGCTTAGTTTGGATTGAAGGAAATGTGTGTCTTTGGTGTCATGTGTGTTAGGTTTATGTTGTGTTTCTTTACTAACACTGCAGACTCAATAACAGCTTTGAACAGGTGAACTGGATTCTCTTCTCTCCCCCACATCATCAGATTGTAGAATTTTTATTACTAACGATGCAGCAACAGGCTAACAATCTGAGAAACTCAGTCATAATATTCAATACTGGATAGTGGGTCCCTGGCACTCTTAGGCATGAACCACTTTTTTTTCCCCGTTTCGATGTAGGGACTGTGACCTCTCACTCATACCTCAATGAAAAATAAACATTCTGGCAACTGATCAGATTGATGGTAAATACAGAATCAACATCCTTTTATTCGGTTGCATTTGCATGAGGCAGCAGTGAGAAAAAAGTGTCACTGCAATTCTAGGTAGGCATTCAAAGTTGGGAAACACATCAAAATTAACAAAATTACTGCAAATAATGATTTCCGCTTTCAGGCTTTTGGTATTTGCAAGAAGCTCTTTCTAATTTATGATGAAGCCATGAGTAAGG
This sequence comes from Gopherus flavomarginatus, assembly GCF_025201925.1. Lineage (NCBI taxonomy): Eukaryota > Metazoa > Chordata > Testudines > Testudinidae > Gopherus > Gopherus flavomarginatus. Next base: position 91,029,549 of record NC_066617.1, read on the forward strand.
AGAATGTCTAGTGTCCCTAAATTGCAAACTCCTCTCTGGAACAATGGATACAATAAGCATGTGATCCAGAAAGTCAGTTGCTTGGTCCCATACTGTATCAAGATTTGAAAATACTCAAAGAACTGAGGAGAGGCAAAAAGGGAGTATCTGGTATTGAAAGTGAGTACCTCCAGAAGTGAATCTCAGGAAGTTGCAATTGACATTCTCTCATGGGGATGCATAAGTAGTAAGTCTCAGCCAGAGCTATTATGATTAGGAAATACCCTGGGAATGTTGTAGGAAGTGTCTTTGTTCAGAACTTTGTTTTCCTTATATGGGTAGTGATGGCTTTTTAGCTACAGTACCACTTGGACTCCTCCTGTTCTTTTGTCAGATCAAGAATATAAAGTACACCCACAGATGTTTCCTGCAGCTGGTATTACTTGTATGGCTCACTAAACAAGAGGAGAGATTTCCTGATTAGTTAATATATATTTACCCAGGTAGTGTGATTTTTCCATCTCTGATTTCTGTGATCATCAGCATTAAGAAATGTTAGTCTTAGTTGTTTCTGTATTAATCTACCTGAAGTGTGTTTCTATTAAATACACTAGAAGATACTGTCAGTAGATTGATGACACAATTGCTAGGGTACAATCCATTCAAGCACTTTAGCCAAAAATAGTAATAAATTGTGTTCTTTATTTCTGTTTTCATTGAGGACCATGAAAGCCCATTCAGCTGTTATGCTACCCCATGCACCTCAGCAGACTAACAAGGAGATGGTGAGGAGGCTCTGACAAATCAAATCTTAAAAAAATTTTTTAAATGCAATTGAAAATAATAAGGGGAAAAATGTAATGTAGAAAAATATGCTAAAGTAAACAAGAAGAATGAAGACCAACCAATAAATCACCCTTATACTGATACACCCTAGAGTCCAACAACATACATCAATTGATTTGATGGATATGTGACAAATGAGTCATCCTCTGACCTAGTTTCCTTAGTCATTTTCCATGTAAACTGAAATGTCTTTAGAATGGAAAAATTAAACACAATCATTATCAATATCATATTTTTCATAGTGCCAGCATTAACCCTAGCGGTATGGAAAGAGATGTATCTTGATGTGGGATAGGAGAGGGTGGGAATTTGCTTCATTTGGAGAGAGGAAATCCCATTTCCTTTTTCTGCAGCAATCTAAATGAAAACACAGACTTGATAAAGTAGGACAGGAGACATAAGCCTATTAATTAATGCCTCAAACTCTGAAGTCTAAATATTCCCAATGCCATAAATTTGTCAGCAATACTCTCCTCCATCACAGCCTGTAACTATACAGAAATGCATGGAGAAGTATTGTGCATGACTTCTGTTATTTCCTAGTAATGAAGTAAGGGTCCATTTTGTCATATTGTTTCCTCTAAATCCAAGAATGAGGCATCTGGAGCAAATTTCAGTTCCATGGCAAAATATATGAAAGTGTAGCATATCTTAACTTTGCGCCAAAATGTTCAGGTATTACTGCTCCTAAGGAATGAAACAGTTATTTAAGCAGACAGCTTTGTTATTAATCTTCATGATAAAAGCTATGTAAAGCTCTCTTATAATAGCACTTCATCTAAGGGCATGTCTATACAGTGATATTTAGTGCCCAGCAAGCTTGGGTGTGAATCTGAAGCGCATTAGCCTGTCACTCACTAAGTGACCAAGTGGCCCCTGCTGCCACATGCTAGTAGTTTTGTAGTGCACTTGATCTGCTGATTTTTCAAACTACAGAATTTTTACTGCACAGCGGTGGGGGCCACGCTGCCTCTTAATGCATGTCAGGTTAGAGCACTGTAGATTTATACCCCAGCTTCCTGCTTACCAAATCACCATATAGATGTGTCTTAGAAAAATATAAAACTGACATTTACCTATGTATAGTCAGTAATAAAAATATTTAGGTAAACTTTCCAGCTGCATCTCTTTATGGTGAACTCAGAAGTAGCTTATGACTGATATATACACTTCTATTTAAATTCAGCTTTTTAACAGCAGCTACTATAGATGTTGTGTTCTAGAGAAGCATTAAGTTCATGCTGCTACATTTAAATGAATAGGACCTTAATACTTGCATATCACATCAGATGTGGGGAATAAGTGTTAAGATTTTTAAGCTAAATGTACAGTATTGCAATAAGGCTGATCTACCAAGATTCTAAACAAACAGTTTGTGCAACACAGAACAGTCAAACCCAGCTCCTCAAGCAATTAGCATAATATGTTGTCTGACTTATACCAGACCAGGGTATAAGTACATCAGATATAAACTACTCATAATCAAGAAAAAAAAATGAAGTCTACATGTAAGCTCTTTAGACCTGTGCTGCTTGGTTCAAAAGAAAATGTGCAGTAAATAGTCTAGTCTCCTGTGAGACTAGACTATTTTGGTCTAATTTCGATTGTATTAGTGTTGGTGGCCTTTGATATACAGGTCACGCTAGACGATCTGTGGTTCCTTTCAGCCTTAATCTCTATGAATCTAATGACTAAATTGTTAAAATGCATGTGTTAAGAGACCCTATAGAAAAGGACTAAGGGCTAGCTTATAACTTGGACTACACCCGAGTAGAAGAATAAGGCAGAGGAAGAACCTCTCTCTTACATCAAAGTATGGGCTTCCTGGAGCCTGAGTCCAGATGCATAACACCTATTTATTCTCCTGCACATCAGGAGCCTTAGCCATGCCCTCTCCCACTCCATGTGCCAGCCACTATGGGAGGTTTTGACATTTGCTACTGGTATTGGCCAGGAGCAAATTAATATTCTCTGGAGCAGAACATTGTGCCTAAAGGTATGGCTACACTTGAAACTTCAAAGCGCTGAAGTGTGAGTGTGGTCGCAGCGCCAGCGCTGGGAGAGAGCTCTCCCAGCGCTGCATGTAAACCACATCCTCTACGGGTGTAGCTCCCAGCGCTGCGGCACTGATTACATTGAGGCTTTACAGCGCTGTATCTTGCAGCGCTCAGGGGGGTGTTTTTTCACACTCCTGAGCGCGAAAGTTGCAGCACTGTAAAGCGCCAGTGTAGCCATGGCCTCAGGAGCATGTCTCTTAGGCACAGTGTCTTCTGGCACTACTCCTACAGTGGTGCATTTTACTTGCCATTCCTCACTCAGACCGTGCCTAAAGTCCACAATCGAGCCCTACATCAATAAAGATATACTAGATGTTGACAGTGAAATTAGTTCAATTAAAAAAAACCAATAAAATACAAAAGGCTACCCACAAGCCCCTAAAACTGTAAAGAATATGTATGATAGGTGGGGCTGGTAAAGTTAAAGTTGCCTGACACTTTCTATTACAGGACCCTATTTTCAGTTGCATGTAACTATGTCAAATATTAACCATTTGGGCTGAACTTTTTCATACTGAGTGTCTGCCTCAGGCTGATTGGTGTGTGTGGGGGGGACTTTAAGCCACAATATTCGTCTATTTCTGAGAGTGAAGTTAGGGAAGAATAGGTTGTTTTCAATAGAAGCTCTAGCACACCATCATCCTTTGAAGCAAGGGGTGGATCTTTTGTCAAGGATGTGCCTTTTGACATCCCTGTGAAAATATGTCCAGCTATTACCAAATGACAAGCCTTTGAAAAATCTTAGTTTTCACATGCTCAGTTGAGACTTTAAAATATAGCAGCTAAAAAATCTCTGAAGATCATCTTCCCTGAGCGTGCACCATTCCCTCATAGTTCCTACAGCCTACCATACTGAGCATGCACCATCCCCATTGGACAACAGAATATGGTCTATCTCATACCCCTGGGATGAAGGCAGACTTTCCCTTGCTGCTCCAAGTTCTCCAGGCTGGGGTGGGACCAAGCAACTATTCATGCATTGCTCTCAATTACCCCCCTCCCCTGCTGGTACCCAGAACATGTGGACAAGGAAGCCACCTCACAAGTGCAGAGGGGACAAAAGCCAGACTGGGGACGGGGAAGAGTGGTGGAAGGAGTAGACTGGGACAAGGAGCTTGGGGTTGGAGGCCAAGGTGGAGGGAGAAAGAGAAACTGACTGGGATTTGGGAAGAACTAGGACTAGTGGGACAAGGAGACAGAGCTGGAACGGGGAGCCTGAGACTGACTGGGCAATGAAATGGGGATTGGAACCAGAGGAAGGGAAGGCTGAGACTGTTTGGGCAATGAGACTGGGAGTCAGTGAGGGGTTGGGTGGGACTGGGAACCAGCTGTGCAGTGGCACAGATCTTACAAGGAGCAGAGATGGAGGAGGGGGAGAACTGGAACTAGTTGGGCAAGAAAACAGAATGGGAGATTTGGACTCAGACAGCAAGCATTGATGGGGAGACTAGTACTCTCTGGACAAAGAAATTGGGTCTGGGACAAGAAGGTTGAGGAATGAAGATTGGGACTGTGTAGGCAAGAATGTGACTGGGACAATGAGCTGGGGTGAGGAAGAGACAGGACTGGTTCAAGGACAGTTTGGAGGCCTTGGGGGGAAAACGGGTCAAATTTTTGGGCAGGGGAAGAACAGGCAAAAGGATCTGTAATCACTGGAGCACTTTCAGTTCTATAGCTTGGAATGGAACACAAGATGGTTGAGTGTAAGCATTCTTCTGCTGTCAGTAAATAGCTGTGAAACTGAGTGGCAAAATGTATGTCTCATCCTCCTCCAGTGCTGGTCAACACAGCAATAGTAGGTTGTCATCCTCTATCAATTACTCTGCTAACTCAAGTGTCAGAAGATCAAAGGTTACAAACCAGCTGATGACCTCTGTAAGTGTCAAAATAACGCCACATGGTGGAATTTCTGTTTTTTTTTAACTTTGTTTTATCAAAAACCTAGGCAATTACATGCAATAAAACCAAACCAAACCAAAGAAGAGTTACTAAGCTTTTGTAACTGTTGTTCTTTGAGATGTGTTGCACATGTCCATTCCACTCTTGGTGTGCATGCACCCCATGCACAGTTTTCCCTTAGTGATACCCGTTGGAACTGCTCAATCACCCTTTACTCACTAGCCAACCCCAAGCCTCCTCAGTTCCTTCTTTCTGGAAATTCCAATGCCGAGGGATAGGAGGGCAGGTCGTGGAATGGACGTGGGCAACACGTCTCAAAGAATAACTGTTATGAAAGGTTAGTAACCATTTTTTCTTCAAGTGATTGCACTCCCAAGCAGTTAAAAAGGCGGTGGGATCCAAGTTCATGTATACACAGACTGCAGTACAGTTTGACCAAATTTGGCATCATCTCTTGAGTAAAGTGTGCACCAGTGGCCAGCATGCTGCTTTGCAAGTGTGCAGGGCAGGAATGCCATTGAGAATGCTTGCAATGTTGTGGAGTGGGCAGTCAGGTTGTCTGGAGGATAGAGGCCTGCCAGATCATAACATGTGCAGATACAAGAAAATATCCAAGATGAAATTATCTGTGCAGTGATTGGATTCATTCACTGATTTATTCTGTCTTCTATGGCCACAAACAGTTGGGTGGACTGCTGAAATGATTTGGTCCTGTTATGCAGAATGCCAGCACTCATCTAACATCCAAAGTGTGTGCAGCTGGTGCTTGTTCCTGTTTGTGTGTGCCCTAGGAGCCTCATACAGTTTCAAGCTGTTGTGATTGGATGAATCTTAAGGTCTTCCTCGAGAGATCAAATAGATTGGAATCTTGAGTCTGGAAGAATGCTCTGGCCTGGGTAGAGTACAACACAGCACCTATAAACTTTATCCTCTGTATTGGGCAAAGGATAGATTTGTGTGCATTGTTCAGTAGTTCTAATACCTTGAATTGTTCAATAGTTCTAATGACTGAATTAGATGAACAATAGATATAACCTGAGGTTTGGACCAGCCCTTGACTACCAGTCCATGTAAGGGGAAATCTGCACTCTCAGTCTCCTGAGGAATGCTGCTACCATGGCCATAATTTTTTTGAATGCCTGAAGAGCTGCAGATGGACTGAATGGAAACATCGTAAACTGGTAACGCGAGTGCTTCACTACGAATCTGAGGAACTTTCTGTGCCCTTGGTATATTGACAAATGAAAGTAAGCTTCTCTTAAATGGAGGACAGCATACCAGTCTCCATGGATCCAGAGAGGGAATAACAGATGCCAGGGTGACCACGTGAAACTTTATCTTTTTGAGATTTTTTTGAGCTGATGCAGGTCTAAAATAGTCCTGAGACCTCCCTTGGCTTTTGGGATTAGGAAATAATGGGAATAAAAACCCTTCACTCTTAAATTCTGAGGAACCTGTTCTATGGCTCCCACATGAAGGAGGGATTGAACTTCCTGGACCGAAAGTTTTTTGTGAGAGGGGTCCATGAAGAGGGAGACTGGAAGAAGGAGTAGAAATAAATTGAAAGGTGTATCCCACTTCCGCAATACTCAACACCCAACAGTTCATGGTGATACATGACCAAGCACTGAGAAAATGGGAAAGGTCATTTGCAAACAAAGTAAAAACAGGCTCTAGCATTCTGAGAACTGATACGGCATCCTTTAAACTCCCATAAAATGCACTCAAATGTCTAGATGGAGCAGGCATTGAAACAGAGGTAAAAGGAGGAGGTGGTCTATGCTAATAGTACCTACTATTTTTTCTCTGCAGGTCCTGACAGACAGCTGGAGCACAATACTGAAGGGGTTACTGAGGTCTGAAATGCTTCCTGGAAGGGACTGGGGAATACAACCTAAGAGACACTGAGGTTGCCTTAAAGACCTTTTACCTGTGGAATTTAGCATCAATCTGCTTGAAAAGAGATGATCCTTCAAAAGGCAGATCCTGCACAGTCTGTTAGACCTCCTATGGGAGCCCAGAGGACTGCAACCTACACATGGACACTGCCGAAGCCATGGACCTGGCAGTTGAGTCAGCCACATCCAGACCACCAATTTTCCCTCATCCACTAGCAAGAATAAACTGCTTAGTCTTTTCTGGGAGCTTATCTTTAAATTTCAGCATGGAGTCCTATAGGTTAAAGTCATACCTGCCCAAAAGTGATTCTTGATTTGCAATCCTGAGCTGCAGCCCCACTGGTAGAATAAACTTTCCTACCAAACAGGTTTAACTTCTTTTGAGTCTTTTGATTTTTGGGGTTGCACCCTGATGTCTCTGCCTTTCCTTCTCATTGGCAGCAGATACCACCAGGGACTTCAGGGGGTAGGGGAGGGGGAATGGGAGTAAAGAAACACATAGCCCTGGATGGTTACAGAATACTTCCACTCGATCCTCTTTGAAGAAGTTAGGGGAAGGGATGTAGGCATCTGCCACAGTCCCTTAAGTGGGTCCATATAATGACTTCACTGAGAGACAGGACTGTAAGGATTTGCAGTGGCTAAAATATCAACCAGGTGGTGAAAGGATTATTTTACTTTCTCCACCTGTATGCCCAGACTTAAGGCAGCCCTCTTTAACAATTCTTGGTGGGCCTTATAGTCATCTGGGGGAAGTGATATGTTCTCCTCCCTCAAGACTGCCTCATCAAGGGAGGAGGAAGAGGAGGCCAGAGTACTGGCTGCAAATACTCTTCCTCTCTTGCTCTGCAGGGCTCTTTGAGCTAGCTGTTGTAGTCCAATACCGGGTTCAATACTGGAGTCAGGAATGAGTGCTGCCCGGTGGGTAGGTGCCACATGCCTTTCTGAGCTCAAATAGGAGTGCCTGGAAAATTATCTAGAAACAGGGGGAAAACCCCACAGATTTCAAAAAGGCCATTGGATGGGTGTAAGCCCCCAGGGATCTCCTAGCCTACTACTCAATGGTATTCCTGTGACCGGATCCATAAAAGAGTGGAAACGTCTGGATGAGGAGTAGTGAGAGTGACTCCAAGAATGGGAAATGTAGGACCCAATCTTTGATTCGAAGTTGACGAATCTTCTTCCACTGATTACAGAGGTGCAGTTCCAGAGGGTGCCAGCAAGCAAAGCAGAGGTGGAGAAGCCTACAGAGAAGCGAGCATCAAGGTTTTCCACTGTGACAGTACTGAAGGCCGAGCTGTCAGGGGTGCATGAGGCTGGCACAGTACTGAGTGTTCTAGCAATCCTGCTGGTTCTCCCCTGGTATCGATAGTGTTGATTCTTGTACTGCCAGTGATACCGGCACCAACAGTCGGGAGGTTCCTACCAGTGCAAATGTCTTCAGCATGGTGAGTATCAAGACAGTGTCAGTATGATGCAGTGCCTCAAATATGGAAGGAGCTCCTTTTCACTCTGGATTCAACCAAATCTGCTTAGGCACCAGAGTCAATAGTGCAGTCTTCTGTAGTAACAAAGCAGAGGAGTGCTTAGACTAAGACCACACTCTTCTCTCATCCCCATGTCTAGCAGATTTTGGTGCCAGGGATCTTCCCCTTTTGGCAATCTGCTTCTTATACTTCTTCTTAGGCATTCGGGATAGTGAGCAGTGTTGGGATTGAGGTATTGTAGGAGGCACACTCTTTATCGACGCCAAGGCACTTGGTACCCAGTCTGACCAACCTGGCTCAGATGGAGGTCTCAAGGCTGCTTCCAAGGAGTAGAAACCTTAGCCTGGCTTCACAATCTTTCTTTGTATGAGGCTTAAAATCCCTACAGATTCGGGTACCACTGGGGGAAAAGGTTTCAGGTGACCATCCATGGGATTCTATCCCTGATTCTGTCATAGAGTTTCTATGTGATACTAGGCAACAGGGCTGGCTTTAGGCCTATTCCACCAATTCCCCTGAATCGGGCCCTGCACCCAGTGAGAATCCCTTCCCTGGCTAGAGGCGCCTTTTTAATTTTTACTCACCTGGCGGTGCTCCGGGTCTTCGGTGGCACTTTGGCAGCAGGTCCTTCGCTCGCCCTAGGTCTTCGACGTCACTTCGGCAGCAGGTCCTTTAGTGCCACCGAAGACCTGGAGCGAGTGAAGGACCCGCCACCAAAGTCTCAAAGCACTGCCTGGTGAGTACAAGCCCCATGTGTTTTTTTACATGTGTTTTTTTTTTTAAGTCATCCCTGCCAGGGCCCCGTCAAAACTGTTCGAATTGGGCCTCGTACTTCCTAAAGCCGGCCCTGCTAGGCAAGTTGCTTAAATCAGGTTTTTCAGAGGAGGTCACTAACTGTGCATGCACTAAGAGTGGAATGCACATGTGCAATCACTCGAAGAATAACCTACATTAAAAGAGTTTTAAAGGCACAAAGTCAAACACTCAGAAGCTAGGAAATGCTAAAATCAAGGTTGCCTCTGCACCCTTAATTTGCCCCTTTTGTGTGTATGCCATTATGACATAATATTTAGTTACATGACCACATACTATTTTTTCTGCAGGATCCCTTCCTTATTGAGTGCACAGAATGGGTGGTACTCACTTAATGAGCAGCTACAGACAGGAGCAGCCCATCCATATAGAAGAACTAGGCGGTTGCCTAGGGTGCCAAGTTAAATGGGGCACCAAATTCAAGGGGAAAAAAAATCAAATAAAAAAAATGAAAAAGATGAAAAAATGAAAATAAAATAACAAAGATGTCATTATTTTAATACCTGTGCTTGTACAGAAGGAATATGAATTATAATGAATTTCTCCACATTTCTGAGAATTTATTAATATGTCAATTATTTTATTTACCGCAAAAATGTTAGCAAATTTTTTCAATTTGCGACATAGGGTCAAGATGACCCACTCCGCAATTTTGATAAGCAATAACTCAGCCACAATAACACATCTGCCAGCAGCAAGAGCTGCAATGCTCGTGACACCTAACTCAAATATACATCAAGGTCGCATAGCCAGAAATTCAAGTAGAGCAGAGATATTGTGAGTTGATGTGTTAAAATGATCATTTGACATGCATGTCACAGGTAGATGGTTAAGAATTGAGTGAATACTGTGAAAAATTGTGTTTCTTGGTGCCAAAGAAGAATAACGTCTTTCAGCATTATAAATCCAAAATGTGAGCATCTTTAAGTGTTATTAAACTTTAGCATTATTGGGCTGTTTAATTATGAACTTTTCTTTGTTATAACTGGTTCACATGTAATAAATAAGGTCCATAAAAGAAAAGTAACAGCGTCAATGCTTAATAGGCTATGAAAGTGATGACATCACACTCCAAGCGGGTAACCACAAGGAAGAGGATCTCTTTCCAAACAACCGATGTTGGGTTATAACATCGAAAAAGGTCATTTTGTTTCCGTGTAAACACTGTAACTGTTTTAATAGGCAAGTGTGTGTATGTTACTAATCACTGAACCTTTAAGCAGGGAAAACACGTGTTGGGATGGCTGCAATGTGGTTTAAATTGCCAGCCATGTGGTGTGTCAGCCATCCTTAATGCTTTAATGCTTGCAGTTGGGCACACAGTACATAACAATATTCAAATGCCCCAAGGCAGAAAGAGGAAAACTCAGGAGCTGAGTTTCATAAATGAAAGACTAAGAAGGAAAAGGACCAAGCAAAACAGCAGGGATCCTTCCTGAAATAGCTTCTCTTTAATCCAAATAAAGATGGAAGCAGTTCACAGCATCCAGATGAACTGGAGAGGAGGTTAGCTCACATCCGCATGGAAGCAGTTTGAAAACTCAAGATGATGGAACTTACTTCTAGATGAAGGCAGCTCACAGCATCAGACTGATATGGAAGTGGGGAAAATTTATTCACCTTCAGACGCACATGCAGAAATGGAAGTAAATGAGGTAGAAGAAAGGATGAGGAAATTATGAACAAGTTACAGTATGGGGACCCAGCTTCATGGCCCAGATGTGATGACAGCATGTGGCAAATTCTCGTGGAACATGGACCCGAACAAGTTCATGAATTTCCCTTCCCTAAGGATGGAAATAAAAGAAAATTCTCTGTTCAGCATTACAAGAGGAAACTTATTAATGGGGAAGAAATTCATTGAAACTAGTTACAATATTCAGTGTCAAAGGACTCTGTTTTGCTTTTGCTTCAAGTTGTTTAGAAATCAAGCATTTGGTACATCACTTCTAGAAAATGGTTCAAAGGACTGGAAAAGCATACCTTCAATTCTCTCTTCACATGAAAGAAGAACAGAACATTTGGAATGTTTTCAAAATTGGAAAGAACTTGAATTACGATTGAAGAAAATTTACGTGTGATCAAGGAAAAAGAAGAATATTGGGAACAAATATTAGAGCATCTGATTGCTTTAGTGAGAGTTCTTGGTGGACAAAATTTAGCATTACACAGCTGCAGCAGAAATGAAAAAATTATATACTCCAGGTAATGGAAACTTTTAAAATTTGTTGAATACCTAGCTTTGTTTGATCCAGTCATGAAGGAGCATCTATGTAAAATAACTGATAATGAAACACAGGTTCATTACTTAGAAAAAAAGATGCAGAATGAACTGATGCATATCCTAGCAAATGCCACTAAAAAGAAAATTGTAGAAGCTGCCCATTCTGCAAAATACTTTTCAATAATACTGGACTGTACACTAGATCAAGTATCAGGAGGCAGCCATGTAAGTCTGTATCCACAAAAACAATAAGGAGTCCAGTGGCACCTTAAAGACTAACAGATTTATTTGGGCGTAAGCTTTCGTAGGTAAAAAACCTCATTTCAGATGCAAGTGAGGTTTTTTACCCATGAAACCTTATGCCCAAATAAATCTGTTAGTCTAAGGCGCCACCAACCTCCTTATTGTTTTTGAACACCAGATGTGAAACATGTTGAACAAATGGCAATCATTCGTTTTGTGGATATGGAAGTCTGCAGATGAAGATGATGTTGAAGTGCTCATAAAAGAAACATTTTTTGAGGTTTTGTACCACTGAAGGAGATGACTGGAGCATTTATGACTGAAACTATTCTACAAGAGCTTGAAACAATGTCATTATCTGTTGAAAACTTATGTGGCCAAGGCTACGATAATGGGAGTAATATGAAGAGTAAAGACAATGGTGTGCAAAGGAAAATGATGGAAATCAATCCTACGGCGTTTTTTGTTCCTTGCAGTGTGCAGTCTCTGAATTTGGTTGTCAATGATGCTGCTAGATGCTGCTTGGAGGCAAGCAGTTTCTTTGACCTGGAGCAACATGTGTATGTGGTTTTTTTCCTCACGCTCAAAACGCCGTTGGGAGATTCTGACTTGCCATGTGAATTCTCTAACTGTGAAACCACTTAGTCAGACAAGATGGGAGAGTCGCATTGATGCTTTGAAGCCTCTTTGCTATGAACTTGAAAACATTTATGATGCCTTAATTGAAATTTCTGATGATACTACCTTTACTGGGTCATCTTGCAATATGGCATGTTCAGATGCAGAAGCTCTTGCAAATGGCCTTTCCAAGTTCAAATATGTGATTTCACCCATTTTGTGGTATAATATCCTTTTTGAGATTAACCTCACTAGTAAGCAGCTTCAGGAAAAGAACCTGAACATACATTCTGCTATTCAAAAACTGCAGCAAACTAAAAATATTTTGGAGGAATTCAGAAGTGATGAAGGATTCGAAAGAACACTGGTAGATGCTTTCAAGCTTGCTGAAGAAATAGACTTTCCAACAGAATTTGAACCAGAGCCAGTTCACATTCAGCAAAAGAAACAGCAGTTCTCATATGAAGGATGAGACACACCCACTCAGAACCCAAAACAAAGGTTCAAAGTGAATTTCTGCTTCACAGTCCTTGATACTGCTATTCACTCGGTTGACAAAAGATTTCAACAAATGCAGTAGCTAGACTCAGTATTTGGCTTTCTATATGATATCCACAGCTTGCAAAAGAAAACAGCAAAACAGATAAGAGAATTTTGTATAAAACTGGAGTCGGCGTTGACTCATGAAAATTCAAAAGACATTGATGCTACAGATTTATGTAGTGAGTTTCAGGCTTTTTCAAGACAACTGAAGAAACATTCCACTCCTGAAGAAGTACTGAAGTTGTTTGTGAAAATAAACTCTCAGACAGTTTTCCAAACATTTGTATAGCTCTATGTATTCTTTTACCTTTGCCAGTTTCTGTAGCTAGTGGGGAACATAGCTTCTCAAAGTTAAAATTGATAAAAACATATCTGCGTTCAACAATGGTGCAAGAGAGACTTGTTGGACTTGCCACAATGTCAATAGAGCATGAAATAGCTGGAAAACTGGATCTAAAAGAACTAGTGACTGAATTTTCAAAACTTAAAGCAAGAAAAGTCATGTTTTAAGAGCACAGAGTCTTTTGTATTCAGTGTTTTGTAAATACAGGTTAAAGTTCATTGAAGAGTTTTCTTCTCTCTTTCTATATTGGATGTGGTAGTAATGACAGTTAAAGCAGGATAGCGTAATGGATGGTTTGGGATTTGTAATAATAAAAATTGTAATTAACATTCTGTATGCATTTTTATTTGAAACTGGACGGAAATATCATCTAGCTCTCATGTACAAATCTATTCTGAAAATTTTGTGTATCTATTTTATCTGATCTCAAAAACATTGGTTGGACAGATGGACGGACAGACAAACCAAATAATCAAGCCTCTGTTTAAAAAAAAACACAAACATTAAAAGGAAAAACGGGGCAAAATGTTGCAGTTTACCAAAAACCTCAGTCTAGATCTGCCCTTGGGGTTTGGAGGTGCCGACTGCATGGTTCGCCTAGGGCACCAGTTGCTGGCAGCTAGTTTAGGGCCGCCCCTGCCTACAGAATATTTTTACTCCTCACTGTTCCATAGGTTGGCCATGTTTATTTATTTACTCCACACTATTAATAATTCTGTCTGCAGACTCTGAATTTCCTTATGGACTTTTTAATGGCACTCATCACTATAGTAACTAAGTGCTTCACAAACATTCCTGAATTTATCTTCTCAACTCCTCTGTGAGATGAGAGGGTATTATTATTATAACAACTTTTCAGATAGGGAACTACAGCTCTAAAGTCAAAATTGTCCACTAATTCTGGCTACCCAATTGAGACATCTAGTACCTGATTTTTCAGACTACTCAGCTTTATATAGCCCTTTATATCTTCAAAGCACAGTTCCTATTGACTTCATTAGCAGCTGTGAGTGCTCACAGCAATTCTGCAAATCAGGCCCCAAATCCTTAAGTTGGGTACACAGAAAACGCAGAATAAACAGTTAGTGATCTGCTCTGAAAAAGCAATTTGCTTAGCATCACATAGAAACTCTGTCAGAGGCAGGTATAGAATCCAGTTCCCCAGGGCAACAGTCAACCACTTTAATCATGACACCACATTTTCTTTCTGCAGTCCCCTGCCTCATTCACTACACACCTTCCAATTTCAGCAACAAATGAGTCAGGAGTCCTACAGATGGCCTACTTCATTTTATAACCCTGTTTCATTCCCAGACCAGGTGCATCACATGCACTGATGAGGCAGGGGTCCTGTGTAAAAAAAATAGTATGTTATCATGTAGTTAAAGACCATATCATAATGCATCCATACAAAGAGACTGAATTAAGTTTGCACAGGCTTGCACTAGAATACTCAGGCTACTCTCCTAACAGAATACCACATATGAAATTTAATAACCACTTCACACTTGATATAGTATGGTATTCTGTCAGGAGAGTAAAATCATGGAGCAGGTCCTCAAGGATTTCATTTTGAAGCACCTGGAGGAGAGGAAGGTGATCAGGAACAGTCAACATGGATTGACCAAAGGCAAGTCATGCCTGACCAACCTGATTGCCTTCTATGAGGAAATAACTGGCTCTGTGGATATGGGGAAAGCGATGGACATGATATATCTTGATGTTAGCAAAGCTTTTGGTACGGTGTCCCGCAGTGTTCTTGCCAGCAGGTTAAAAAAGTATGGATTGGATGAATGGACTATAAAGTTGATAGAAAGCTGGCTAGATCGTCGGGCTCAACCAGTAGTGATCAATGGCTGGATGTCTAGTTGGCAGCCAACCAGCTAGAGGTCTGTCTTGGTGCCAGTTTTGTTCAACATCTTCATTAATGATATGGATGATGGAATGAATTGCACCCTCAGCAGGTTCACAGATGACACTAAGCTGGGGAGAGAGATAGATAAACAGGAGGGTAGGGATAGGGTCTAGAGTGATCTAGACAAATTGTAGGATTAGGCCAAAAGAAATCAGATGAGGTTCAACAAGGACAAGTACAGAGTCCTGCACTTAGGATGGAAGAATCCCATGCACTACTATAGGCTGGGGATCAATTGGCTATGCAGCAGTTCTGCAGAAGAGGACCTGGAGATTACAGTGGATGAGAAGCTGGATGAGAGCCAACAGTGTGCCTTTGTTGCCAAGAAGGCTAACGGTGCACTGGGCTGCATTAGCAGGATCATTGCCAGCAGATTGAGGCAAGTGATTATTCCTCTCTATTCGACACTAGTGAGGCCACATCTGGAGTATTGCATCCAGTTTCGGGCCCTCCACTACAGAAAGGATGTGGACAAATTGGAAAGAATCCAGCAGAGGGCAACAAAAATTATTAGGGGGCTGGGGCACATGATTTACGAGGAGAAGCTGAGGGAATTAGGCTTATTTAGTCCGCAGAAGAGAAGGTGGGGGATTTGATAGTAGCCTTCAACTACCTGAAGGGGGGTCCAAAGAGGATGGATCTAGGCTGGTCTCAGTGGTGGCAGATGACAGAACAAGCAGCAATGGTCTCAAGTTGCAGTGGGGGAGACCTAGGTTGGATATTAGGAAAAACTACTTTACTAGGAGGGTGGTGAAGCACTAGAATGGGTTACGTATGAAGGTGGTGGAATCTCTATCCTTAGAGGTTTTTAAGGCTGAGCTTAACAAAGCCCTGGCAGGGATGATTTAGTTGGTGTTAGTCCTGCTTTGAGGAGGGGGTTGGACTAGATGACCTCTTGAGGTCTCTTCCAACCCTAATCTTCTATGAGAGTAGGCTTTAAGTATAAGGAAACTGCAAGTAGCTCCTTTTCTTTACAGTGAAAAGGCAGAATGTGTGCATGTGTTGAATGGGTATTTTGGGGCATTGCTCAAAGAGGGCAGCATTAAGGATACATAGGCATGCACCTTAACTCTACAGTTCCTGTTTTGCAAAGTTTGAGTTTTGCTGAACTTGATGTTCCAGAAGGCTATGAGCTATGACTGGGCAACCTTAATTCTGCATTAATGAAGATTTTTGTCATTTAAATTCCTAGTTTTTTAAACTAAGAAAAATCTTCCTTAGGAGTTAATAGTCATTTAGACAGTTATAGTTCTCACTTAGGTTTGCAGCTGATATGCGACTGTGACTAGGTAATAATCAAAAGACCTAGCTTTTATATAGTGCTTTTCATCAATAGATCTCAAAGAGCTTTACATCATTATCCCCATTCTATAGATGGGAATCTGAGGCACAGATAGGTGAAGTGACTTGTCCCAGGTCACTCAACAAGCCAGTGGCAGAACTGGGAATATTCTCAGTCTTGTGGTCTTTCCACTATGCCACACAATTGCTATGTGATTCCTAAGTACTCCTTCCCTCCTGGTACATTTTATTATAATGGAATAGGAATAATGGTCATGCCTTAAAATGTTTGCAATGTGTCATGGCTAATATGAGAGAAATCTCATCCAGGGTCAATATATCCAAACTTGACAGATTTATTATATAGTGGTTACAATAACTTTAAGCATATGAGAGAAGACTGGTGAGTCTCTCTCCATCTCCAATCCCTACCCCATCAATCCCTACAACATGTTGAGCCCCTACTCCCCTTACCATCCTATTAAGGCACTGTAGAAGTTATTAACATCTACTGGGGAATTATAGATCAATCAGCCTAATTTATATGCCTGTAAAGATACCGCAATAAATTATCAAACAATCAATTTGAAAACATGTAGAGGTTAAGAGGGTTATAAAGAATAGCCAGCATACATTTGCCAAGAACAAATCATGACAAACCAGGATTACTGGCCTAGTGGATGGGGGAAAAGTAGTAGAAGTGATACATCTTGATTTTTTTAAAGCTTTAGACATAGTCCCACCTGAGAAAAGCAAACTAGGGAAATGTGGTCTAGATTAAATTACTATAAAATGGGTGCAAAATTAATGGAAAGATCATAACCAAACAGTAATTATCAATGTTTCCCTGTTAATCTGGGAGGGTGAGTCTAGTGGAGTTTCTGCAAGTGTCAGTCTTGTACCTGTTACTTTTCAATATTTTCGTTATTGACTTGGATAATGGAGTGAAGTGAAGAGTATGTTTATAAAACTTTCAGATGACTCCAATCTGGGAAGAGTTGCAAGCACTTTGAAAGACAGGATTACAATTCAATACAACTTTGACAAATTGGAGAATTTGTCTGAAATCAACAAGATAGTATTAAATAAAGACAAATGCAAAATACTTCACTTAGGAAGGAAAAGATCAAATGCACAAGTATAGAATGGGGAATGAGTGGCTAAGTGGTAGTACTGTTGAAGGGAGAACAAGAAGCTGCAGCGAAGGTGATTTACATTAGACATTAGGAAAAACTTTCTAACTATAAGGGTAGTTAAGTTCTGGAATAAGCTTCCAAGGGATGGTGTAGAAACCTCATCACTGGAAGTTTTTAAGAACACATTGGACAAACACCTGTCAGAGATGGTCTAGTTTTACTTGGCGCTGCCTCTACCCAAAGCACTGGACTTGATGACCTCTTGAAGTCTCTTCCAGGCCTACGTTTTTATAATTATATGTAATAAGTTCCATCTTGCTATCTCTTGCCCTATACTACTACTTACACTACCTTGGTTATGTTGCCCAAGCTGTACACTGAGCTGGACTCCTCACTCCCACTGCCCCCCCACCAGCTGGGACTCCAGCCTCTGCTTCAGCCAGGATTCCCCATCCATGTCTCAGGTCCACATAGTCTACTCCTCCTCCTCCAAACTGGGTTTACCCCTGCCACCTCACACAGGGCTAAAATGTGACTTAACTATTTTCTGAATCTCAGATGTTTAAATCTGCATTACTTTCAATCCCTCTCATCCTAGCTTACATGGAAGGGCTCAGAGAGGGGTTCAAACTCCTGTAGAAGGATAGGGCTCCCTCAGATCCCAGGAAACACACAAAAGGGGAGAATTCAGGGCTGACAGCCCCCTCCCAACCTCCTCTGTTGCTCCTCACATTCTCCAACCGCTCTTATCCTTTGCCCTCCCATTCACCCAATCCCTACCACCTTGCCTTTACCTGAGGTCCCCAACCCTCTTCCCATTTATCCCCTTCCCCATAATATCCCTATCCCTTGCTGCAGACCCACATCCCCCTCCCCTATTCCCACCTACTCTTCCACTTCAATCACCCCTCCTCTCCCAGTTAGCATTCACATGTGTAATTTATTTTATTTTCAAAAATAGTTTCAGTAACTTCTGAATATTCTTCTTTACTCAATTTACATTTCTCCAACCTCCCCCCTCAAAAATACCCCCCTCCCAACAAGACCAAACACCTTGGAAGAGACAGATATTTCCCACGTGTTTATGGTGCATTCTTGGATTTCTGCCCTGGGTGGGTTTCAAATGTCAAAAGTTGCTAGAATCCGTGAAGTTAATGAAATGTTATTTTTTCCTGAGAGTTGTATCTTGTGAATCTTGCTCAAATGACCCTACATTTGGATAATCCTACACTCCCCTCACATGAGACACAACAAATTTCAAAACAATCCATGTAAGCACATAGAATACTTAAAACACTTGTCCTTTGAACAGGAAGGGCTTCTCAACTTTAGCTAGAGCAGAACTGGCACTCAGCTATGATATTGTATCCAAATTAGAGGCAGAAGGAAGGGGAGGGTCTCTACACATCCATCATCAGTATAGCAGGTCCAAAGAGGTGTGAAGCGGCCCACTCATCTCAATGAGATGTTCTCAGTTAAGAGTACCCAGTGGAGATTAATACAGCCCAAAACAATAGTTCTGAGAAACCTTCATGTCATTCCATTCATGTCAGTGGCTCTTCCTATCTCCCCATCCCTTTGCTAGGGATGGTTTCTGATGCGTGTAAAGCATGCCTGTTCTAATCTCCCTATCCAAAGAGAGAGAGTTTCCACAGAAACTGGCTCACATGTGTGGGTGAGAGGATGGGAGATGGGCTCAGATACAATTAGAGGGACAAGGAACCTCAGATCCCAGCTCACATGAGGGGATATGGGAAGGGCCAGACAGGCAAACCACCTCCAGAACTTGGCTCACAGTAGGTAGGGTAGGGAAGTGGGGGTGTCAGACTCTCATAGAGGGGCACAGTCCACCAGATCCTTGCACACACGTGAAGATACGGAGAGGGACTTAGACCCCCAGTTCTTGGCAGAGAAAGGGAAAATGTGGGCTGACAAGTGCTCTGCCCCTATTCTCCCCAATCCGCCTGCCACTCACCCCCCATGTACCCTTCCCAGTGTGTGTGTGTGTGTGTTACCACCCCTACCACTCATTTGTCCCAATCCCCATAAACCCTCTCTCCCCTTGCTGCAGCCCACAGCCCCTCTCACCTACTCCTTCACTCGCTAAATACCCCTCCAAGCATTCATGTCTAATTTTGTAAAAGCTTTGATTACATTCCCCACACACTATTATTTTAAATCACATGCTAACAAATTTTATCAATAAGCCCCCCCAAACTTTTCCAGATTTTTGTGCAAAGTAGGACTTGAACTGACACTGGCAGGGTCAAATCCAAAGGACTATTGTTTATCTCCTTGAGCTATCCAGATGGTGTGAAATTTTGAATGCTAAAAACTCTGTTAGCAACTTTGTCCACACATGCTCAGTGTAATCCATTTTGTTGCATGAGCCTTAAAACTGCTTGGAGTGTAACTCACTGGAGGAGCAAACTCTTTTTTCAAATAATGTTTTAATTTGATTTCCATCAAAGGGCTGGTGGGTACCATGCACTCTGTTAGGGTAATCCTCAAGTGCTGGAGACCCGGGTATGATGATTTGATTTAGGGTGATCAGATGTCCCAATTTTATAGGGACAGTCCTGATTTGGGTTTTTTTTCCCCTTATATAGGCTCCTATTGCCTCCCACTCCCGTCCCGATTTTTCACATTTGCTGTCTGGTCACCCTAATTTGATTCCTATCTATGAGGAAAAAAAAGCATTGCCAGAATAGATTAACTTTAAGAAACATTTTTCCAGGGGGCTGTATCTCAGGCCCCCTTGGCCAAATGGCCCCAAATTTGGATCACTGACTCTATGCTGAACCCCGGTAAAGTACACCAAATTTCAAGGCAATCAAAGTAACTGTACAGATTTTAGAGCACTTAGAATGGTCAAGCTTTAAATGGAAAGCTGGTCTTAACTTGAAATAAGGCAGAACAAAGACTTTCATGGTGTATAAGCCCAAGAGAGAGATTGTATACACAACTACTCTACAGCTGAAGAGGTTGGGAAGGAAGAATTCCAACCCACAGCCTCTCTATATATGATCAGCTCCTGCTCAGTTATTCAGGCTGGACGTTGGATTCTACATTTAGGCCCAAGTCATTATCATTACTGGCCTTGTAAGTTGTTTAATAACAGGTAGAAATACTATGCATTATCGGACTAGAAAATAACTAACAATAAAATAACTGTCAACAAACCAAGATGTTACAATGAAGTAAATTTAAGGGACAAATGCTTCCCTAAGATTCATGCATGCTATTTCCACGGACATCAATGGTTCAGTGTGCGCATATCAGGAAATAATTCAATCCTAAGGCAATAGAAATCAATTAAAAATCAGTTACACTAACAGCGACCTTATTTCCAGGAAGGGGACTGGTCCTCTGGAGTTCAGCAGAAACTCATCCAGAAGCAGAAGCTTAAAGGTTGGCAGGCCCAAAGCATTTCTTTGCACAGTATATTGGTTTTCAAAGTCTATGAAACCATGTTTCTCCTCACTCCCATCCCCCCACCCACTTCCTCAAACAAATGTTTCAATGATCTTTCTGAAAAAGCAATATAAGCAGCCTTGCAATCCTAAGCACTAGCAATCCAGAATGTATCAAGTAGGGAAATACATTCTGTAAAACTGATTTCAATCTCAAGATTTCAGGAGATTATTATATATTTATATATATTCACTTTTTATTATAAAGTGAATATATATAAATTAAAATTTAAGATACCTTGAGAAGAATGCCCTGAGATTAAGATGATAAAATATAAAATTCTGAACTTGTGAAGATTAATATATAAACGAAGAATATCTCAATATTTGTTATAAAGTTCATTTTTTGCTAAAACTGAGAATGCCTATGAAAAAAAATCTAGAAAATGGACTAAGAGTTTTACCTATTTCAATCATTCATTCTTCATATTCTTAAAACCTTTTAAAGCATTACTTAGGAAAACATATAAAGGAATAAGAATTCCAGTCAGAATTGCTGGTTTCCAAAGGCACTGAGCCATATTGGCATCTGGTCTAGATTAGTGTAGCTCCACAATGCTGACACATCTATGCAGCAAAGCAAGGACAAAAAGAGGAATAAGTGACTACATGACAAATTTCTACTTAGAAACCGTATGTTCCGAGTTATGTGGTTACAGGGATCCTGCTTTAACTTATGCTGTTGGTGTAAGGTCCCTTACACCAGTGGAAGACTGATCCTAGCAGAGCTCAGTTCCATCACACTCCCTCGCATCTTCTCCTCTCCCTTATGTCAGGGGCTGGAGGAGCTGCCAGTGTAGGAGGTGACTATACTGCTTCTGCCAGCTCTACGCCAGCAGAGGTTCTCCCTACAGAAGAATTATTTGCTGTAAATCTGTGGCTTGTTTACAAATGCTTTGCACTGATGGTTAAGAGCAGGATTGTCAAGTGCTGCCTCCTGGCAGTCAGGCCTAGCTGTTGGAGCAGAAGTCAAAACTGGATGTAGGGTTGTGACTGGGCCAAGGGTGGCACTAGAATCAAGATCCAGGGACAAGCCAAGTTCAGAATTGAGATCAGAATCCATAGACAACCAGTGCCATAGCTGAAGTCCAGGTGCAAGCCAGAAGTTGAAGCCAAGTGGTCAGAGTCTGACAGTCCAGGGATGGAAACAGAAGCAAGGCTGAAGTGGGTCAGTAACAGGACTGGAGTGAGGTCAGAATATGGCAAGGACAGGACTGGAACAGAGCTCAGGAAAAGTAGGGGCAGGACCAGGAGCAAAAGCAGGCTGGGAGTCTCAAGAGTCTGATACAGTCTGAGACAGCAGGAAGGTTGCTGGCTGGGTAGTGCTGTTACAGAGACTGAGGCCTGGTCTACACTATGCGTTTATACTGATTTTAGCAGCGTTAAACCGATTTAACCCTGCACCCGTCCACACAACGAAGCCCTTTATAATCGATATAAAGGGCTCTTAAAACCGATTTCTGTACTCCTCCCCGACGAGGGGAGTAGCACTGAAATCAGTATTGCCATGTTGGATTAGGGTTAGTGTGGCTGCAATTCGATGGTATTGGCCTCTGGGCGATATCCCATAGTGCACCATTGTGACCACTCTGGAAAGCCACCTGAACTCAGATGCACTGGCTAGGAAGACAGGAAAAGCCCCGCGAACTTTTGAATTTCATTTCCTGTTTGGCCAGTGTGGAGAGCTCACCAGCACAGGTGACCACGCAGAGCTCATCAGCAAAGGTAACAATGCAGTCTCCGGAGAATCGAAAAAGAGCTCCAGCATGGACTGCATGGGAGGTACTGGATCTGATCGCTGTATGGGGAGAGGATTCCATGCTAACAGAACTCCGTTCCAAAAGATGAAATGAAAAAACATTTGAAAAAATTTCCAAGACCATGATGCAGAGAGGCCACACCAGGGACTCAGTACAGTGCCGTGTGAAAGTTAAGGAGCTCAGACAAGCCTACCAGAAAACCAAAGAAGCAAACGGAAGGTCCAGGGCGGGGCCAAAAACATGCCGCTTCTATGCTGAGCTGCATGCAATTCTAGGGGTTACGCCACCACTACTCCAACCCTGTCTGTGGATACCAAGGTGGGGATGGTAATCTCAGCCATGCCTGAGGATTCTGCGGATGGGGAAGATGAGGAGGAGGAAGAGGAGGATGAGCTTGCAGACAGCACACAGCACTCCGTTCTCCCCAACAGCCAGGAGCTTTTTCTCACCCTGACGAAATTACCCTCCCAGCCCTCCCAATCCAGTATCCCAGACAATGAAGCCATGGAAGGGACCTCTGGTGAGAGTGTACCTTTGTAAATATAAAACATGGTTTAAAAGCAAGAGTTTTTTAATGATTAATTTGCTCTGAGGACTTGGGATGCATTCGCGGCCAGTACAGTTACTGGAAAAGTCTGTTAACATGTCTGGGGATGGAGCGGAAATCCTCCAGGGACATCTCCATGAAGCTCTCCTGGAGGTACTCCAAAAACCTTTGCAGAAGGTTTCTGGGCAGGGCAGCCTTATTCCGTCCTCCATGGCAGGACACTTGACCATGCCACGCATGTAGCAAGTAATCTGGTATCATTGCATGACAAAGCCTAGCTGCGTATGGTCCTGGTGTTTGCTGGTATTCAAGCAACATCCGTTCTTTATCTCACTGTGTTATCCTCAGGAGAGTGATATTGTTCATGGTAACCTGGTTGAAATTCAGGAATTTAATTAAGGGGACAGAGATAGCCATTCCTACTGGGCTGTTTGCCTGTGGCTTAAAAGAAATCCTTCCCTGCATGTAGCCAAGCAGGGGGAAGAGGGGGGTGATTGGCACTGAGCTTTTTCGCGTTTGGCTAGCAGGGATCTTCCCTGCTACCAGCCATGCGGTGGGGAGGGGGGTAAAGCGATCATCCCAGAGAATTGGATAGGGGGGTGGCAGCTGCACGTTAACAGAAAAGAAGCAGCACTCAACGGGCTTTGCTTGCTATTTGGGAAAGGAGGGCACTGTGTATATGAAGGCTGCAGAAGCCGAAAGACAATGGCTTACCATGGCCACATGCAAGCCGAATTCTGCTGCCCGGACCTGCGTCTGTGAGATCTCTAACACCAGAGCCGCAGGCACTCAATATTAAGATGCAAAATGCAACCTTGTAGTGAAATCACATGTGCTATGTAAGGTGAATAGTATTGTTCATCATGAAAAAGTATAACCATTGTTCTGTAAAATGTATCTTTTTAAATACTTCCCTCCCTTTTTTCCCTCCCTCATGCAGCTGCTAATTTTTCAAGCCTTCCTACTCTGTCTCAAAGGCTATCTCAGATAAGGTTGCGGAAAAAAAAGACGCGAGACGAAATGTTCTCGGAAATCATGGAAGTGACCCGCAATGAAAGAGCTCATCTGAATGAGTGGAAGGACGTGGTATCAAAGTACAGGGAAGATGCCAGTGACCATGAGGACAGGAGGGATGAACGTGAGGAGAGGAGAGACGCTTGAGATAAGAGGTGGTGGCAGGAAGATCAGCGGTGGTGGGATGCAAAGCTGGGGCTGTTGTGTGATCAAACTGACATGCTCTGGCATATGGTGGAGCTTCAGGGATGGCAGCAGGATCTTAGAGTGCCTCTGCAGCCCCTGTATAACCACTCTTCCCCCTCACCATGTTCCTTAGCCTTCTCACCCACCAGACGAGTAAGAACGCGTGGGGGGAGGCTCCATGCACCCGCCCACTCCACCCCAGTGGACAGCCCAACCAAAAGGCTGTCATTATTTTGAAATTTTTTTAGTGGCCTTTTCCTTCCCTCCTATCCTCCTCCCAAACCCCACCCGGGCTACCTTGTCAGTTCTCTCCCTCTTTTTATAATTAATTAATAAAGAATACATGATTTTTAAATGAGAATGACTTTATTTCCTTAGAAAGCAAGCTGTGTTCGAAGGGCGGGGGGGTGGGTGGCTTACAGGGAATGAGTCAGTCAAGGGGTGGTGGGTTTCATCAAGGAGAAACAAACACAACAGTCACACTGTACCCTGGCCAGTGATGAAACTGGTTTTCAAAGCTTCTCTAATGCGCACCGCTTCCTGGTGTGCTCTTCTAATAGCCCTGGTGTCTGGCTGCATGTAATCAGCGGCCAGGTGTTTTGCCTCAGCCTCCCACCCCGCCATAAAGGTCTCCTCCTTACTCTCACAGAGATGTGGAGCACACAGCAAGCAGCAATAACAATGGAGACATTGGTTTGGCTGAGGTCTGAGTGAGTCAGTAATGTGCGCCAGCGCGCCTTTAAACGGCCAAATGCACATTCTACCACCATTCTGCACTTGCTCAGCCTGTAGTTGAAAAGCTCCTGACTACTGTCCAGGCTGCCTGTGTATGGCTTCATGAGCCATGGCATCAAGGGGTAGGTTGGGTCTCCCAGGATAACTATAGGCATTTCAACATCCCCAACTGTTATTTTCTGGTCTGGGAAGTAATTCCCTTGCTGCACCCTTTTAAACAGAGTAGTGTTCCTGAAGATGCAAGCTTCATGAACTCTTCCCGGCCATCCCACGTGGATATTAGTGAAACGTCCCTTGTGATCCACCAGTGCTTGCAGCACCATTGAAAAGTACCCCTTGCCGTTTATGTACTGGGTGCCCTGGTGCCAAGATAGGGATATGGGTTCCATCTATCACCCCACCACAGTTAGGGAATCCCATTGCAGCAAAGCCATCCACTATGACCTGCACATTTCCCAGAGTCACAACCTTTCGTAGCAGCAGCTTAGTGATTGCTTTGGCTACTTGCATCACAGCAGCCCCCACAGTAGATTTGCCCACTCCAAATTGATTCCCGACTGACCGGTAGCTGTCTGGTGTTGCAAGCTTCTAGAAGGCTATTGCCACTCACTTCTCAACTGTGAGGGCTGCTCTCATCTTGGTATTCTGGCGTTTCAGGGCAGGAGAAAGCAAGTCACAAAGTTCCATGGAAGTGCCCTTACGCATGCAAAAGTTTCACAGCAACTGGGAATCGTCCCACACCTGCAACACTATGCGGTTCCAGTCTGTGCTTGTTTCCCGGCCCCAAAATCGGCGTTCCATGGCTAGAACCTGCCTTGTTACCAGCAGGAACTCCAACGCGCTGGGGCCCGCAGTTTGAGAGAATTCTGTGTCCATGTCCTCATCACTCTCGTCACCGCTCTGCCGTAGTCGCCTCCTCCTCGCCTGGCTTTGCAGGTCCCGGTTCAGCATAGACTTCATGAGAATGCGCGAGGTCTTTAAAACATCCATGATTGCTGTCTTGAGCTCAGCAGGGTCCATGCTTGCCATGATATGGCGTCTGCACAGTTCACCCAGGAAAAAAGGAGCGAATCGGTTGTCTGCCACTGCTTTCACGGAGAGAGGGGTGAGGCTGTACCCAGAAGCACCAGCGACAATGTTTTTTGCATATCAACCCAGAATTCCAACGGGCGGGGGAGACTTCGGGAACTATGGGATAGCTATGGGATAGCTACCCACAGTGCAACGCTCCGGAAATCGACACTAGCCTCAGTACATGGACGCACACCGCCGAATTACTGTGCTTAGTGTGGCCACGTGCACTCGACATTATACAATCTGTTTTTAAAAACCAGTTTCTGTAAAATCGGAATAATCCCGTAGTGTAGACATACCCTGATTTGCAACTCTGTCAGGGTTGGGGAAATACCTGAGCCTGGGGGTCATCTGACCCAGGCTCGATTCAGGGATAGGTTGCTGAGGACTGAGTCACTGCGAGCTCTATTGGAAGGGCATGTTAATGCAGCTGGGTTGTTGCTGCATGCCTGAATGACGCTTCACTGCAGCTCTGTTGGAAGGGCACCTGGGTGAGAAAACGTGTCTCTTCACAAAAAAGTTTAGAAGAAAAGAGTTTGTGTTGTACACTACAATATAAAGACAACAATCCTGATTTTCAGAGGTGCTGAGAACCCGTAACATCAGGTGAAGTCAATGGCAGCACTGCGGGTAGTACCTCTGAAAAATAGGCCATAGTCTCAAAGTTAACCCATTACCTGTGGGGACCAAGCCAGCAGACCAGTTGTCTCTCATTTGGAAATACTCCTATTGATCAAATATAAATGTTAATCTGGGTATGAAAAGGGAATTTGGGGTTCTATATTTCCCTATATTTGGGAACAATTCAGCCAACAGATATTGCCACAATTTGGACACACTTATGCCCATGGTCTTGATTCAAGATTCCCTGTTTCAGCTGGCTACTTTGTTCTCAATTGTACAAAACATATTAACAGGCCTCGTTCATGGTTATTTGACTAGAATTTCCTCCCAGTGTCCTCTCCTTCACTCGCTGATCTAGTAGAGTGAGATTTCTCCAGATAATGAAAAATAAAAGTTCTTTACTCATTTCCCACTTTTGAGTCAATTTTAAGAGAGAACTTTGTGTACAGTACCTTTCTCTTTAAGCCTGGCTCTTGGGACAGACAGAATTTTCATTAGTGCCATACTTCGTTTGAAGGCTAGATAGAGCCAGTATTAGATTCAATCACTAAAATGTTAAGAGTTATTTTAGAAAGTACTCTAATTACAGATGCTCCATACTAGCAGCAGGAAGAGATGCTAACAGCGCCGCACCTGTATAAAGGCTGGTACTAACATACCAAAAAGCTTGCTTCAGGATAAACAAATGCCAACAAACCCTCTGGCACTAGATGTTTAGAGTGCTGTGGGAACTGAGAGCTCTGAGCTATAAGCTGAAGTCATCCTCTGGCCAAACTTTAATTTGGGTTTTATTTTATTTAAGATTATCTCAGGGTCTAGGAGGGGGTAGACAACCTATGGCACGGGTGCCGAAGGCAGCATGCGAGCTGATTTTCAGTGGCACTCACACTGCCTAGATCCAGTCTGGGGGGCTTTACATTTAATTTTAAATGAAGCTTCTTAAACATTTAAAAAGCCTTATTTACTTTACATACAATAGTTTAGTTACATATTATAGACTTGTAGAAAGAGACCTTCTAAAACATTAAAACATTAAAATGTATTACTGGCACGTGAAACCTTAAATTAGAGTGAATAAATGAAGATTTGGCACACCATTTCTGAAAGGTTGCCAACCCCTGGGGTAAAGGAAGGTTTCTGTTATGCAGATACACTGCTGTGGATAAAGGTCTCCTCTCCTGCACTGGAGTGTGTAGGGAGCTGCTATGTCCTCACTGACTAAACATCTCTGCAGAGAAGTGCTTAGACAACTACATTGATGCTACTCCAAGATTGCCATGCTAGTGGCACAAGAGCTACTTTCTTTAAAGTTCAGTTATTATTGTCAGATATTTAAAAAATCTACACATAGTGCAATAGAAATTATTATTATTAATTTGTATTACTGTAGCACCCACTACACCTTGTTATGGACCACAACCCTGCTAGGTGCTGTGCTAAAACAGAACAAAAAGCTGGTCCTTGCCCCAGAAGCTTGCAACCTATGTATAAGATAAAAAACAACAGATTGGGGAGTATAAGAACACAATGAGATAATACTGGTCAGCATGACAGGTAATGGTCCCTGCACACCAACAGCCTATTGTCAAGTTTTTTTGGTAGCTATCACAAGAAGAATTCGGAGGAAGGATTTGAAGGTGGTTAACTAGGTGGCTTTGCAGATGTTTACATGAGCACCACATACACATGTGGAGCAGCATGAAAGAAAGCACAAAGCTGCTTGTCTGAAATTTAGCAAGTGGGTAGTGAAGGCTGTCATCGTAGGCTGACTGGAGGCAAGCATCGACAGATTGATAACAAATGAGAGTGGATATGTGGGGACTGAATATAAAGGACCTTGAAAACGAATAAAAGTAGCTTATGTTTGATGCGATAGAAAAGGGAGAACCAGTTGAGGGATTCAAAGCAAGGGGTGACATGGTCAAACTGAGCCAGGAAACTGATCTTTGCAGCAGAATTCTGCATGGATATAATATTAGCTATTGCACACTCAGAACTACAGCCAGCCAATTTTTTCTGAACTAAAATTGAAATACAGTAAAGAAACCAAACAAGTCTCAAACTTGGAAATCAATCCTTTTCCATTAATACTGCTAACTAATTGGGTCAGGGACAAACAATGTCTTCATCTCACTCAAGATTTACCTTTTTAATTAGAATTATTCTGTCAACTGCCTATCTAAAGTAGAAATCAACTTTTATATGCCATTCCCCTTTAACCTATAAATACAGTGTTTATAGAACAGTTAAGATTTATTCCCAGCTAGAACAGAAATGCAAAATGGACTAACTGATGGTGTTCAGTAATTGACAGACCATTCTTCCTATTTGGTTTCTCTGGAAAAAGTGTGCGCATTTTTGAAAGGATGAAGCCAAATACTTTATTTCTATATTTGTACGTGTCTTCATAATGAGATCTGAATCTCTGACATGTCAAATGTGCTGACATGACTAGTAAGAACACTTCTTATTGCAGTGTTACGAGAGAAATATAGGAGTTGGATTGAACCCATCACAAGTTGAGGAACCAAATCAAGGTGTTAGTTTAAATCTAAAACACTTTAAATGATTTATGTCTTGGATACCTTGAATACAGTTTCTTTCTCTCTTCATTCGCTATTGCAATAGTTTAAATCAACTTGGGTGCCTGAGTTAACAGCTCTAAATTCTCAGTGAGGAGTCCTCAATTCTGGAATTTGTTTTTCCAGAGCCCAGATTTGCAGACCAAGTCACCCTCCAAAGTTCATCTGTTTTCCCAGGCTCACTATAAGCGTGTGAATTATGATAGTCTTCATTTGGGCCATGTTAATTGTGGATATGCATACAAAGGATACATCAAAAATACAAATGTGGCAAATTGCCGGCACTACTATGTAGGGTCTCGCGCTCTCTCTTTGGGAGGTGCGGGCATTCAGGGCGCTTTTTCTTGCCCCTGAACTGGGATATTAACTGCCCCACTAGTGTCCTAAAGGAGGAGAGTGGAGAGGGAGGGACACAGGCCCACCCTCTACTCCCGGTCCCAGCCCAGGGGCCCTAGGGATAGTGGTAAACCACTTGAACTAGCAGTTACTTCTCCTGGGCTACTTCCCTCACTTGCCCTTCAGCTTAAGGGGGCTTCCTGCCCTCCGTCTGCACAAGCCAGGTGTCCCTTTACCTAGGGTCTTGGTCTTCTCAGCCCACCGCAGCACTTCTCCAAACTTCCCAATGCTTCCCTCCAAACTGTTCTCTGCTCCAACACCATCCACTTGTCTGATTGTAGCAGGGGTTTTTTATCAGGTGACTGGCTTTGGGTGCTCTAATTGGCTTCAGGTGCTTTAATTAGTCTATAGCAAACTTTCTTCCCTCTATAGGGAATAAGGCTGTCTTCTAACCCTCTCCTGCTGCCCTCTGGCCATGCTGTATTACACAAAGTACAAACATTTAACTTGGAGCAAGGTTTGAACATCTCTCTAGAGTTACAGCCTTACCTTTCAGGAAGTGTCCACAGTCATTATGTGGTAAGCAACATTGCCATAAGCAGACACCCGTATCTGTAGCAATAAATGTATGCCCATCAATCTTTTCAGTGGCTCTTTACCTGTGGTAGCTGATTATACACTAGAGATGTGGTTTCTTTTGTGTCTGGCATGGGCTTTAGTTTGGCCAAATTTAGAATAGGGGTTTATCAAGGCAATCAGCCTCTCCTGTTGATAAACACTCTCCTTCTATGAATTTTGTGTACAGGCAGTGCTGATCCCTATTTAGAGCATGGAAGCATTTGGATAAGAATTACAGATGTTCCGATAGAGAGGTACAGTATTAATACCAACATAGACATTTCTGCGGTGATACTGAGATACAGTATATTGTCATTTCAACCACAGATCTCATCCCTGTATCTTCTTGAATGTTATTATCCTTTGGCTTTTCGCCCTCTAGTCCGATAGGAAAAAAATAGAAGAAACAAAAGCTAATTTTTCTATAATACTTATCTAGACATATTTTGGGACTTAATGGAGGAGCTGGGCAAAAATAAAGAGACAGAGTTAAGTGTACACAATTAAGGAGCCTTTTTATCCTCTTAGTGAGTGACAGATGATTTTTAGTAAAACAGAATTTGCTTACAATTTAAGTGTAAAAGAAGCAAACTAGTTCACGAAATGACTGTCTTCCAGTTTAAGTAAATCCTGAAATGAACAGCCTCTATTAAAAAGGAAAAGTGACCAGCCCATATCTGGAAAACAATCTTGAACCAATTTCATTGCTATTATAATAGCCCTTACATTTGTCTTATATTAAAAATAGGCAAGGAAAATTATTATTATTATCACTTCAAAAGTTTTTTTCCTCCTGCTGATGATAGCTCATCTCAGTTGATTAGACTCTTCCTATTGGTATGCATACTTCCACCTTTTCATGTTCTTTGTATGTATAAATATCTCCTGTCTGTGTGTTCCATTCTATGCATCCAAAGAAGTGAGCTGTAACTCACGAAAGCTTATGCTGAAATAAATTTGTTAATCTCTAAGGAGCCACAAGTACTCCTGTTCTTTTTGCAGATACAGACTAACACGGCTGCTACTCTGAAAATTGATCTAGATGATACTGTATTGCACTCCTGTGGACTTAGGAACATGATAATAGAAACAGCTGCAAAAGATCTGGCAGAAAAAGATTGTAAGAATACTCTATTGCAGAGGTTTTCAAACTGGTCCACGGACCACTGCTCCATTCAGGTGGTCCCTCTAAGGTGCCCACCTGGGCAGCTGCACAAGAGAGAATGAAGGGCCACGCACCTAATTAGGTGAGCCGTGCAGGCGTGGCTCCGCTAATTAGGTGCCTGGATGCTGGAGAAGACGCACACGTAAGGTGAGGTGGTGGCCTTTGGAGGAATAGGTGGTATGTGAGAGGGCACAGTGGGGTGGAAAGGAGGGGGGGAGGAATTTAGGACCTGCAGGGCTGCGGTGGCCAGAGAAAGAGGCAACTTTCCCCAGCTCCAGGGCTGCAGCTGCCAGGGAGAGATGGCCCTCCTTCCCAGCCCCAGCTCAGGGTCTGCTGCAGCGGTGGAGAGTGGGAGAGACACCCCCTCATCCTTCACAGCCCCAGCTTGGGTGCTGCCACAGCGAGGGAGAAAGGGCACATCCATCACATTAGAAAGATAAGACTACTGAGATTAAAATATGAGTTGTGTGCTTTTATTTGTAAAACAAAAAAAGTTCATTATTAAGTTTTTTTTATATAGAGAGCTTTTATCCAAAATGCTTTATAATAGTTAGCTATGGTACAAACAACATTTGAAAAGATCATTAGGTGGTCTGCCAAGACCCTCGGCAATTTTCAAGTGGTCCGCAAAAAAAAAAGTTTGAGAACCACTTCTCTATAGCTTACAGATTTTAAGGTAGAAAGATAAATACCTGTGCAAGAATGGGGAATCCAAGGTTCCTACATCCTTTGCAGGGTGTTAGTGCCTCCCATAAACCTGCAGGACCACAACTGTTTTCCCGGGCATCTTCCTCTTCCTCCTCACCTGTTGAGAGGTTTGTTGATGAAGGTCTCTGTGGAAAAATAAGTTTACTGGAACATTTGCAGAAACATTTTGCTTTATTTTACCATAGTTAAAAATGCTAAGATTGATTGAGAAACTTCACATTTCCAGAAACTGATAAATATATTTCATTTTCAACTTAATATAGTGCATCTATTTAATCAATAATCAGTAAAACATATTATATTACCTAAAGAAAAAAGATGTGATGAGCTACAGTAAGCTGTATTTTAAATAGGATTTCAGAGACAATGACTTATTACTCACCTTCAGTCTACAAATAATATTCAGATTATGTATAATGTACAGCACCAGACACCCTGCAACTTTTCAATTGAAAAATAAAATGTATTTTAATTTAAATTTTAGCTTTTACATTATTATTTTTCATTATAGCCTTCAGAGAATGAAAAGTAACATTACATTTTTACTGCTCTTAGAAATTGTACAGTAGATAGAATATTGCACAAACACCACAAGATAATGGGATCTTGTTTCCATAGCCAAATAGTATATTAATTAAAAATATCTATAACTACAACCATTTTAGCTTGGATTGGCCAGTGGCTTTTGCGGAGAAGTAGTAGAAATTTAATCACAATTTAGGATTTCATTTTAGTTTGATGTTTACCAATGATGAAAAATGGTAACTTGTTATGTATGGTAAACAATACTTATTGATTTTTCATTTAAAAAAAAAACAAACCTGCTACGTCTGTTTTCCCTAAACAGCAAGGGCAAGAGGTTTCAGGGAAAGTGATTCTATTTTACCATTTTGTTTCCTGCTTCAAGTCCTTGTTGCACACAGAGTCAAAATTATGCCTATTGTGGAGCCACTGAGGATATTTAGAACACATTATATGTTTTTATTTTAAATGCTGTCATGGTTGTTGTGAGAAAAGGTGGGCATTTTTCTATTTACACAGATCATCCCCCTTTTTTTTTGATTGTGATCCTACCTCCTGCCCCCATCCTTAGTAAGGGGTTGAAGGGTAGATTTTCAGTTATACTGTGTTAGCCTATCTTTGATCCCACTGAAGAGAATCACAGTTTTATCATTTATTACAGTAGATGATATAGGTCAATGCTGAACACTTCTGAAAAATCCTACCCTTAGAACAAAGTTACACTAAATAAAGTTACACATCTTGTAAGGGCTTATCTATACTACTGCTAAAGTTGATGTAACTTGAACCCCTGCCCCCTTCTGAGTAACGTAAGTACATTGATTTAAAGCAGTGTCTACACTGCGCTATGTCAGTGAGAAACGCTCTCCCACCAACATAGCTTCAGCCTCTTGTTGAGGTGGAGTAATTACGCTGACAAGAGAGCATTCTTCACCAGATATGCTATATCAGCCACAGCTGCATCAATGCAGCTGCGCCTATGCAGTGCGATAGTGAAGACAAGCCCTAAGTTATACTTCCATCTTAACTCCATGCCCCATGTGGTTATTTTGCTCATGTCTAACTCATGTATATAGAATACCTGCCTCCTGGACCAGTTCCAGCCTGCATGATATGTTTATGTGGCCCCACTAATGTTCAGATTCTAAATTTCATTTAACAGAAAAAAGTTTGGAGCTCTCACATTTGCAAAAATACTTTCCAAATGTGAGTTGGATCGGAGTGTAAACCAATGTAAGTCTGTCTTCCTGAGTCTGCAAGCAGCTTGAGACAAGTATGGCTTCCCAAACCCCCACGTTATCAACTGTAAAGGCGAGAGATGATGCAAATCTCAACATTGACAAGTTCACTGAAGATCTTTTGAGCAGATAGAAAGGGGAAATGGATGGGACTTGCTCTATGGAAGAAAATGCAGAGGGATCATAGACAGAAAGCAAGAGAAAGAATGGAGGAAAAAAAGAAACAGGACAGAAATAGCAGTAGTTCTTATTATGAACTTATTTTTCCCACTGACTGATATTGAGTATCAATAAGGTACTGTCCCAATATATGTCATGCAGTAAGTATGAATTTAGTTAAGTATCATTCAACCTTTGCTTTTTATGCTAACCTCCCAAACACACAAATGGGAGTTCCATTGTAGCCTAAAGAGAGTACGTAGTCCTAAATTCAGATTCCATCCCATTGACCCAAGATTAAATTCAGAATTTATTGCTCTCCACCAGTTTTTACTCTGTTGGTTTAAACTCACTGTATCACCCATTACGAGACTGGAGCATCACACCTTAGGTGGGTTCTTTTTGTTTGTTTGTTTTTGTTTTCATTTTGATTGGTTAGTTGTTTTTTCTTGGGGGAAGAGATAGGGAGCTTTTAAGAGCGCATGTTTGTTTACTTTGCATGTTAGAATTCATTTTCTAAATCTATTATTTTATGAGGTTATTTTGACAGTCAAGTAATACTACAGAATGTGTTACTATAGCAACCGTATTTTTGCATGGATTATTAAGAAGATTGGGTGAACTTTTCTGGGTTTGGGTCATGAAGGAATTCTATTGTTATATAGTTGTGTAGGATCAGAAGCAGGCCCCGGGGCCTTGTTATCTAGAATTGTTATGCTACCATCTGTCATTTTATCCTATATGTTTACATTGGAAACGTATAAACTTTAACCATTGTGACAAAGAACAAAGTACTCCCTTAAAAAAAAAAAAACAACACAACTTGCCCCCTATTCCCCAAAGGTGAAAATCTACTTCTAGTCACAAAAATTTAGATTTATATAATAAACAATGCCTATCACATGCTTTGCAACACTTGCTTTTGTTTTCATAACTATGGCAGATTGCTTATGCCACTCCAAAAATAAAGAAACATTCCCTAGAAGATATAATAAAAAGCTTCCTCCACTGCTGGCATAATAAAATAACTGTCTCCAATTCTAGTCTTCTAATTCCAGCCTGTCCACTGACCTCAGACAAGTACAGATTAATTTCATAACTACTCAGCTTTAAGTGCTTTAATCATAACAGCTCTTCTTCAACTTCTCATATCTGAATCCTACTTTCTCCAACTTCATTTCTTGATTCAGATAAGGTGACTAATACTGGACACTGTGCTCCAAATATAATGTAACAAGTAATCTTACTTGGTGTTTGCCAGTTAGTCGTCCACTTGGATCCAGAACTAAAATTTGACTGATACCTGCAGGTTTAAGTTCAAGAAACTTGAACTGATAAGGCGAAGTTTGTGCAACACTCTCCCCCTCCTTATCTCCAATCATTCTCTTTGAAAACTCATGGTGATTGGGGAGGTCCCGGATGACTGGAAAAAGGCTAATGTAGTGCCCATCTTTTAAAAAGGGAAGGAGGAGGATCCGGGGAACTACAAACCAATCAGCCTCACCACAGTCCCTGGAAAAATCATGAAGCAGGTCTTCAAGGAATCAATTCTGAAGCACTTTGAGGAGAGGAAAGTGATCAGGAATAGTCAGCACGGATTCACCAAAGGCAAGTCATACCCGAATAACCTAATTGCCTTCTATGAAATAACTTGCTCTGTCGATGAGGGGCAAGCAGTGGATGTGTTATTACTTGACTTTAGCAAAGCTTTTGATATGGTCTCCCACAGTATTCTTGCCAGCAAGTTAAAGAAGTATGGATTGGATGAATGGACTACAAGCTAAATAGAAAGCTAGCTAGATCATCGGGCACAACAGGTAGTGATCAATGGCTCCATGTCTAGTTGGCAACTGGTAGCAAGTGGAATGCCCCAAGGGTTGGTCCTGGGGCTGGTTTTGTTCAATATCTTCATTAATGATCCGGAGGATGGCATGGATTGCACTCTCAGCAAGTTTGCAGATGACACTAAACTGAGAGGAGTGGTAGATATGCTGGAGAGTAGGGATAGGATACAGAGACCTAGACAAATTAGAGGATTGGGCCAAAAAAAATCTGTGGAGGTTCAACAAGGACAAGTGCAGAGTCCTGCACTTAGGAAGGAAGAATCCCATGCATGGCTACAGATTAGGGATCAAGTGACTAGGCAGCAGATCTGTAGAAAAGGACCTAGGGGTTACAGTGGATGAGAAGCTGGATATGAATCAACAGTGTGCGCTTGTTGCCAAGAAGGCTGATGGCATTTTGGGCTCTATAAGTAGGGGCATTGCCGGCAGATCGAGGGATGTGATCTTTCCCCTCTATTTATCTGGAGTACTGTGTCCAGTTTTGGGCCCCACGCTAGAAGGAGGACATGGAAAAATTGGAAAGAGTCCAGTGGAGGGCAACAAAAATTATTAGGAGGCTGGAGCACATGACTTATGAGGAGAGACTGAGGGAACTGGGAATATTTAGTCTGCGGAAGAGAAGAACGAGGGGAGATTTGATAGCTGCTTTCCACTACCTGAAAGGGGATTCCAAAGAGGATGGATCTAGACTGTTCTCAGTGATACGAAATGACATAACAAGGAGCAATGGTCTCAAGTTGCAGTGAGGGAGGTCTAGGCTGAATATTAGGAAACACTATTTCAATAGGAGGATGGTGAAGCACTGGAATGGGTTACCCATGGAGGTGGTGGAATCTCCTTCCTTAAAGGTTTTTAAGGTCAGGCTTGACAAAGCCCTGGCTGGGATGATTTAGTTGGGGATTGGTTCTGTTTTGAGCAGGGGGTTGGACTAGATGACTTCCTGAGGTCCCTTCCAACCCTGACATTTTATGATTCTACATATTTCACTGATCTTTAAGATGGATGGCAGTCTAAGACCACAGTGTGTCCAATTATCTGCACTACTAAAATAACTCTGGTTTACTACATGCAAAGAGGATAAGTTATTTTAAGCATTCCCAGCCCAAAGACCAAAATTAAAGATGCCCCCTATAGTAAGTGGCAAAGAACTGTAACTACACCTGATAACTAGTCTAACTTCACAGGCAAGTGAAAGTAATTCACAGAACATAATCTAATCTAAATAAAAATATATAAAGACTATATAAAATGAGAGGCTCTTTTAACATACCTGCAAGGAATATGCATAATAAACTGGATGAATGGGAATTATGGCAGAGAAAGAATATGATCATTAAGCCATTACAGAAATACAGTGGGACAAATAGATGAAATGCTAATGAACAGCAGATTAATATAAATTGTTTACATATAATAGAGGAAGGAGAGGGGTGATTTGCTTTATGTAAAACATGAAATTGAGGTAAGTCAGGCCCACAGTAGTGTGAATTAAATGCTATTGATACAAAAAAAATCAGAGGAAATGGAAAATATTTTGTAAGCAGATTGATGGGGAAGTCTAGAAACAAAGAGAAAATAAGGACAAAAAGACCAACAGATATTAGCCAGATGGCTAGAATAAATTAATTAATGCTCTTGGGTGACTCCAAGTATCCAGATAGTTGTTGGAGGGGGAATCTTTAGTGAAGCATAAGTCCTCCATAAATGTTTCTGTTTCACAAAGGATAGTTTTGAATTACAAAAGATTAAAATAGAAACAAGGAGACTCTTATACATAGCAGTCACCACCAGAAATGAATTAGTAACATGCAAAGCCATTAGGTCAGGGATCCTAAATTAATTGAGTTTACGATATTAACAATAGGTTGCACCTTAATAGAAATGCTGAAAATCCAGAAAACTAATCATCCTAACCTAAAAGGTTTATCAGGATCAGGAGAGGATATGTACTAAAAATAAATAAAGGAATGAAAAACCTTGAGAAATTGTACAAGATGCCCAGAATGGAATACCCAGAAAGAAAACCACAAGAGATTTATGTGTACAGAGGTTTAATAAATGCTTCAAAGCAGCCAGCTGCTTTGGTTACCAATACATGAAATAAGTATTGGATATTCATAACAGTAAAAAATTTAGGGTGAAGTCCTGGCCCTACTGAAATCAATGGCAAAACTACTATTGATTTTAATGGGGCCAGAATTTGACTCCTGATCATCTCAGATATTGAGCACCCAGAATTACTCATCCAGAAGGTAGGCATGGAATGTTCATCTACCAGGAAGCTCATCTGCACCTTCTTCAACATTCTAGAGAAGCCATAACTTTATTAAACAGGTGTTTTTAGTTATAAGCATGGTTTTCTGTCTCCATGAGAGTTTTTTTTTATATTGGCCAGTGTGCACAATGATCATCACAGCAATTGGCCATTCCCTGCACTTAAGTGCACAAACCAGCACCCGAAGGTCAGCGGGAAGAGGAAGGAAGGAGAAAATCCTCTTTACTAATCCAAACTTCTGCATCCCCGGACTCAACAAAACAGTCTCTTTACTTCTCTCAATTATAGTTTACAGTCAATCCAAATAAAAATAAAACACTCCCCTCAATGCATAACCCAGCTTTTCCATCCTCTCAGGGCAGCCTCTACAGTCTCTCCTTCTCACCTTGTATAATAGCAGTCCAAAGTTTGGACCAGCTCTCATATTAGTCAAAGCCATTGGCTATATACTTCACTTCTTAGACAGACCTTCTTCAAAGAAAAAATATCTATTACCCATAAGCCTGCTTTATTTCCTTTTATGTGCCTGTCTTTCCCTCAGTTATTAACTACAGCTGGTGGTCCCACCCCGCTTAGGTTGATAATTGTGGCAGGTGTTGGTGGGCAGACCTGATTTAATCATCTAGTTCCAAGGGACTCACTCCATTAACTCCTTATCTTAGTCCAGCATTCACTCTGTCACATTCAGTTAAAATTCTTATAATAAAGATTGATTCTCTGTTGCTTCCCTCAAAATAGTCAGCATGAAATTCTTATCTTTGACCACTCTGTAGCTGAAAAATAGTCTGCTACTGTGTACCCAATAGAGATATAGCAACGCATGTCACACAGCTGAAATCTAAAACCAAACAGTAAACTGTCTCTCTGCTTATATTATCTCCATTTTAGCATAATTACCTTCAGTCTGTAGAAGTGTGGCTAATATGTTGACTTTAAATCATAATAATTCAATGTCAGCAAAAATGTTTGATTTAGTACTAGAGCTTTTTAGCATTTTTCATCACATAATTCTGATGCCTACTTATTAACTTACATTTGCAACAGATGCCTTGTTAGGAACAATGATTGACTACTCAGTTGTAACAATGATTTCAGAGCTGGAGTTTGGGCTGCAAGAGTCATCCAGCTATAAGACATTTGTCCTCTAACTCTGTTCTCCATCTCCCCCAAGTTGCCAGTATTTCTACATTATTTTATTTAACCCCTTGGAAACTACAGTAACATTGATACAAAGATCCCTGCCTCTTGGAAGACTGCATTATTCCTGTTTGATGGCAGTGTATAAGCAGCAAAATACATGAAAGGCCAAACAACATCACCAGCTATGTGTTTTCAGCTCATAGTGGAGACAATGGGAGTTGTATGCATCTGACAAAATAATTTGGCAGTTACAAAACTGTGCATAATATTTCATATGAATATTGCCTGTACTGAGATCAGACCCAGGGCCTTAATCTCCTTGAAGATTGTTTGGAGACCTCCACCATCCAAAATAGGGGCCTTCCCATAAGCATCCACTGGGAATTCCACCTCATCGCCAATGTGGTGGGGGGGACAGATGACAGAAAAGTGTGTCAAGTATCAGAGGGGTAGACGTGTTAGTCTGGATCTGTAAAAGCAGCAAAGAATCCTGTGGCACCTTATAGACTAACAGACGTTTTGGAGCATGAGCTTTCGTGGGTGAATACCCACTTCGTCAGATGCATGCACATGCATCTGACGAAGTGGGTATTCACTCACGAAAGCTCATGCTCCAAAACGTCTGTTAGTCTATAAGGTGCCACAGGATTCTTTGTTGCTTTTACAGAAAAGTGTGTGACTCCCTTCAAGACCTCATCCATAAAAGACTCCATGGGAAGGGCAACATCACCCTGCCAAAGACTCCTCAACCAGCTCCACCTGCTGAAATTTCTTGGGGTGGGGAGAGTGGGCAGAAGTAGGTCCAGTGGTGGGCCCCTGAGATGTTTTACAGGAGGCCTCCCCCACCTGTCAAGAGGGAAGTGCTGGTTCTGTGACTTATCTTTGCCAATTCTTCCCTCGGTGGCTGGCCAGAGAAGGTGGATTTAAGGGGCAAGGGCAATGGGCTTGGGGACTGGGGAGGCAGACATGGGGCAACAGAAAGGTATGGTCTCCTCCTGAGATGGGCCCACTCCAGGATGTTACAGCAACCCCCTCTTCCATGGACCCAACCCAACGGCTTTTATTAGCAGTGAGTTTCGTCCACTCAGCTGGGTGAGATGTGGGGGAGGGGTACCCCAGTGCCTGAATAGGATTATTGGTTGGTGTTGGAGGGGGAGAGGGAGAGGGAACTAGGTGGGTAGGATCACCAGTGGTGGCAAGGTTGGCAATCTCTTGGGTTTTGGGGCAGCCAGCATCCCTCCTTGCCAGGCTGAGGGACAATCTCTCCAGACTTGCACCAAAGCCCAGTAAAGGAAGCACCAAGCCTCCCCTGAGGAGTACTGGATCCAGTACAGAACTTCCTGGTTGGGTACTAGAAAGGGCCCCTCCAATCTCCCTCCCACCATGCACCACCACCGGCAGATGGATGGTACTTGCTAGCAGAACAAGAGGACAAAGCAGAGGGCAGGGTCCTTACAGCCCAGCAGGAGAGGACTGATGGTGGAGACCAACTTCCCCAAGATGGAGACAGGAAGCAGAAGGGCAGCATTGGAGAAGAAGGATGGGATGGAGGTAAGGACCACCTGTACTCCCAGATCCTCCAGGGTCTCAAGAGGGACAAAAAGGCTCCCCATCAAGATGTCTTT
Source organism: Gopherus flavomarginatus (assembly GCF_025201925.1). Classification (NCBI taxonomy): domain Eukaryota; kingdom Metazoa; phylum Chordata; order Testudines; family Testudinidae; genus Gopherus; species Gopherus flavomarginatus. The sequence continues at coordinate 91,070,456 of NC_066617.1, forward strand.
CTCCACTGTTCCTTGCACAGTGATCTCTCATGTGAGGAAGAAGATAGCCTTCCCATACACCTTGGAGGCCACCACTATGGCTGAGGGTTCCACCACCTGTGTCAATGCCCACATGTAGGTTTCAACACAGAGTGAGGCGGCTGTGCCTCCTGATCAGGGTGGGGAAGGGGACCTGTTTGTCACTGATACAGAGGAGGCAGCAGCAGTGGCAGTAGCAGCAGGGGTGGGCAGAAGGGCCATGACAGATGGTGATGCTGTGGCAGGAAGGGCCATAGCAACCTGGCCACACATTCTGGGGGTTGAGGTGGAAAGGATAGTGGGGAAAGGGGAGCCATGGCTGATGGTGTGGTCACTGCAGTAAAATACTAAAATAGCCTTCTGGGCTGTGCTCTTGCCCTTTTTCTTCCACTGGCCCTTTCTGCTGGCCAAGGGGTCTCCCTGGATGGTGTTAGGAGGTTTGGCAGAGGAATCCCTTCCTGTGCCTGCTGCTGCCAACCCACTGGAGGCACTGATGGTGCTGGCAGTGGTGTTAATGGTGGTTGTGGCAAGGGCGGATGAAGGAAAAAGCTGAGGTGGGGCAACAACAGAGGCCGAGAGTCATAGACTCATAGAATATCAGGGTCGGAAAGGCCCTCAGGAGGTCATCTAGTCCATCCTCCTGCTCAAAGCAGGACTAATCCCCAGCGAAATCATCCCCCTCCTGCAGTCTCCACTCTCCCTCTATGGATGAAGGCACTGGAGCAGAAGATTCACATGCGGCAGGTGATGGATACAGCCCCCAGAGGGAGTGCGGATAGGAATAATAAATGGAACAGTGTGGTCAGGGAAGACAGAGTTTGGAGGCTCTACCCCACTGAGCTGCGTGTGTGGGAGGAGGGTGGAAACAGAAACTGAGGGGAATTAGTGAAACAAATAAAAGAAGGGGGGACCACAACCAGCAGTTTTGGGTAAACCAGTTCCGTTGGCTGCACTGGGCGTGAGGGACAGATGTAGGTGTGAGGGGCGATGTGAATGGGGTACAGGGCTGGTGTAACAATTTAGGCGACCTAGGCGGTTGCCTAGGGTGCTAGGATTTGGGGGGCAGAATTTTTTTGGCAGCAACCGTGATGGCCGGATCTTCGGCCGCCCCAGTTGCCGCTGGCATTTAGGCAGAGGGAGCTGGGGCAGGGGAGTGCGAGGAGGGCCGCCTGCAGCAAGTAAGGGGTTGGGGGGTGGCACACAGGGGAACTCCTCGCCCCAGCTCACCCCTGCCCTGCCTCCTCCCTGAGCACACTGTGGCTGCTTCACTTCTCCCACCTCCCAGGCTTGCGGCATCTAAGCTGATTGGCGCTGCAAGTCTAGGAGGCGGAAGAAGTGAAGCAGCGATGTTGTGCTCGGGGAGGAGGCAGGGCAGGGGTGAACTGAGGTGGGAGGGGTGCCTCAGGGCAGAGGTTGGGGGGTAGGGAGCTGCCGTGGGGGGGCGCCTCAGGGTGGGGGCTCGGGGATATGGGAGGGTGTAAGGTGGAAGTTTCACCTAGAGCATGAAACATCCTTGCACCGGCCCTGATGGGGAATCAAACAAAAATGAGGTGGAGAAGGAATTCATAAGCATAGAGATGTGCAGGTGCATGGAGGCAAGCGGCGCTCGGTGGGGACATGGGAAGCAAGGAACAAACAATATGGGGAACGGGCCTAGAAGAGAACAAACCACAGAGGGTGGAGCCTGGCACATTAAGGAAGGCAGGCAAGCTAACAGATAGGGGACCCGGATCGGGTGGGGGAGGCAGGCAAACAAACAGACTTGGGAGTCCTGGATGAGGCAGGTAACAAACAATAAGGGGGAAGCCCTAGGTGGGGTAGGGAAACATGTAACAAACTGGGGGGGGAGTCAGCAGCAAATGCAAGGGAAGGAGGGGGACTATGTGAAACTGGGTGGAGGAGCAGTGAACTGCAAGGGAATGGGGCTACACACGAAACTGGGGGGCAGTGGCAAACCATGAAGGGGAGGGGCTGATGGGCAAGCAGGGGGAAGAGGAGAAGGAGACAAACTGAAGGGGAGGGAAAATCCGGGGTGGGGGTCACGTGTACCCACATGTGCTTGCAAAGTCTGCTGCAACAGTCCCAGAGAAGGTTAGTGGAGACAGGCATGCAGGCTTGCAGTCCAGCAAGCAGATGGTCTTCCAAAGCTGGAGCAGGAGCAGAGGGGGAGTGGATGGGGGAGGGCTCCACACAGTTCTCCCCACCCCAAGCAGTAAAGCATGGGTAGGTCAGTTGCAGCAGCAGCCTCCTCCTCCAGCAACATCACAACAGCAATGGTAAGCTCCCCACACAGAGCCATACACATGCAGGGAATGAGGGGAGGGATTGCACAGAGAAAGAGGATGCTCTCATGGTTTAGGGAGCTGAATAGTGCTCTGGAAAACTGGATTCTGTCTCTGCCTTTGCCAGAGAGTTCCTATAAGATGCTGGAGAGATCACTTAAATGAAACTTTTCACAGATGGCAGTAATTATGTGTTCTTAATTTTGTGAATGCCCAACTTGAGACCTTGGGGTCTGATTTGGAGAAGTGCTGAGCATTCACAGCTGCAATCTGAAGTCAATGGGAGCTTTGAACGGATACATATAATATAATGCCAAGTACTCTGAAAAATCAGGTCCTAGGCATCTCAAATTAAGCACCCAAAATTAGTGAACACTTTTTACATTAATCTCACTGTGCCTTAGTTCCCCATCTATAAAATGATTATATTAATAATCCCTCACCTTGGAGAGGTGTTTTGAAAATAAATGCATTATTATGAAGCATTCAGATACTGTAGTGGTAAGTGCCATAGAAAAAGCCCATGAGGAAATTATTAGTTCTGTATTCAGAGGAGAATTTTAATAGTGTGCTGTAAATAAGGCCAAACACTGAAAAATCAGGAAAAAACAAAATATTGAATAGCTGCTCACTAAGCAAGCACCAGCCACCTGTGCTCTGAATGAGGCATGGGCTCGCTAGAAAAACTAGTAAGAGATCATGTAATTAAAGATTGTATTATAATGCATACACACAAGAAGGATGAATAAAGCTTGCACGGGCATTTTTAATTCTGTAATTTCCTAACTTTGGCCTGGTCTACGCTGGGGGGAGGGAAGGGGAAATTGATCTAAGTTATGCAACTTCAGCTACATGAATAACATAGCTGAAGTCAACATACTTAGGTCTACTTACTGCGGTGTCTCCACTGTAGTAAGTCGACAGCTGACACTCTCCCGTCGACTCCACCTGCGCCTCTCACCCTGGAGGAGTACCGGAATGGACGGGAGAGCGCTCGGCGGTCTATTCATCTTGTCTTGACTAGACGCAATAAATTGACCCTCACTGGATCGATCGTTGCCCGTCGATCCAGCCAGTAATGTAGACAAGCCCTTTGAGTACTTGGCTTTTCAACCTTAACCTAATGTCATATTTTAATGTAGTTTGTGTAATATATAGTGAAAATGAAAACATTTCTGAATCTATTTACTGAAGGTATGAAAGGATATGTTCAAAGTGACAAAATCTTAATTTATTAAAAAGCCTAATGGACAAACTGTTACTGAATCATTGTGGGGAAATGGCAAGTGTAAAAATGCAAGAGAGTTTCCTTTTCTTAAACTGAAAATCAATTATCACATTTACAAGAGAGAACAACTTTTTATTTGTTAAAAACCAGATGTAGGTACAAATTGGCAGATCTAACACCACTGAAGTCTGATATGCATATATTTATACCACATCTGAATTTGGCCCATAGTCCTTTCTCTAAAGGTGACGGCGTATCAATTTAGTAAAATTAAATAAGGTATAAAACACTGTTTCTTCTAATATATGAATTTTTCTACAATGAAATTTATTTCTAGTGTGCTAATTTATTATTGTGTATTAAATGCTAAGGGCACATGAATATATCCCAGTAAAAATCTTTTCTCAATTTTTCACGTCTTCTATTACTCATTAGTTTGTCTCCAAATGTTTTGTTTAACACTCCAAAAGTATTTTAAGATATAGTAAGTAAGAGAGATCATACAGAAAGAAATTTGCAGTGTACCAAAGTTGAAGGACTGCTGATAAACTGTTTAGGGTACTTGTCCAGAATAACTTTTATTTACATTTATAAGTTTTGCAAACCTGCACAGAATCTCTTGTTGTATGGTAGAAGAGAATTTTAAAAGGAAGCTTCTGAATTCTTGATGTAGGTACACTAGTATATTACTCAAGATTTTCAACCGCTAGAAGAATTTAAAAAGGATTTTAATAAACAATGTGAAGATTTATCTCTGGGTAGCATATTGAAGTGCTTTTAGTAAAGTAATTATCTTTTGATTATATTAAGCAGATATTGGTTAAGGATGACATTGTGAGTGAAGTCAGTGGAATATTTTTTTTTGTAAATATTTTGGGAAAGACATACTCCGTTTGTGCTCAGATCTGAAAAAGCAGGATTAAGTATTAAGGGCTCGATCCTGTAATGTTCTGAGCACTGTCCCTGATTCAGCAAAATATTTAAGCAAATGTTTAACTTTCAGCATGTAATGGGACTTCTCACATGCTTAATGTTAGCATATAATAAGCTAATTGCCTTCTGTGAGGACATAACTGGGTTTATGGATGAGGGGAAAGCAGTGGTTGTGTTAGCAAAGCTTTTGATATGGTCTCCCACAGTACTCTTGCCAGCGAGTTAAAGAAGTATGGGCTGGATGAATGGACTATAAGCTGGATAGAAAGCTGGCTAGATCGTCGGGTTCAACACGTAGTGATCAACGGCTCCATGTTTAGTTGGCAGCCGGTTTCAAGCGGAGTGCCCCAAGGGTTGGTCCTGGGGCCGGTTTTGTTCAATATCCTCATTAATGATCTGGAGGATGGTGTGGACTGCACTCTCAGCAGGTTTGCAGATGACACTAAACTGGGAGGAGTGGTAGATACGCTGGAGGGTAGGGATAGGATACAGAGGGACCTAGACAAATTAGAGGATTGGGCCAAAAGAAACCTGATGAGGTTCAACAAGGACAAGTGCAGAGTCCTGCACTTAGGATGGAAGAATCCCATTCACTGTTACAGACTAGAAATCGAATGGCTAGGAAGCAGTTCTGCAGAAAAGGACCTAGGGGTTACAGTGGATGAGAATACAGTGGATATGAGTCAACAGTGTGCCCTTGTTGCCAAGAAGGCTAATGGCATTTTGGGCTGTATAAGTAGGGGCATTGCCAGCAGATTGAGGGATGTGATCATTCCTCTCTAGTCGACATTGGTGAGGCCTAATCTAGAGTACTGTGTTCAGTTTTGGGCCCCACACTACAAGAAGAATGTGGAAAAATTGGAAAGTCCAGTGGAGCGCAACAAAAATGATTAGGGGGCTGGAGCACATGACCTATGAGGAGAGGCTGAGGGAACTGGGATTGTTTAGTCTGTGGAAGAGAAGAATGAGGGGGGATTTGATAGCTGCTTTCCACTACCTGAAAGGGGATTCCAAAGAGGATGGATCTAGACTGTTCTCAATGGTACCTGATGACAGAAAAAGGAGTAATGGTCTCAAGTTGCAGTGGGGTAGGTTTAGGTTGAATATTAGGAAAAACTTTTTCACAAGGATGGTGGTGAAGCACTGGAATGGGTTACCTAGGGAGGTGGTGGAATCTCCTTCCTTAGAGGTTTTTAAGATCAGGCTTGACAAAGCCCTGGCTAGGACGATTTAGTTTGGAATTGGTCCTGCTTTGAGTAGGGGTTTGGACTAGATGACCTCCTGAGGTCCCTTCCAACCCTGATATTCTATGATTCTATACTTAAAAGCTTTGCTGGATCAATGACAGAGCGGTCAGCACCTTTCAGACCAAGCCCTGGAGTGAAATTCAGCTAGCAAGCATAAGCACAGTGTCAATGCCCACACATGCAGCAGAAAATGAGTTTTTGTAGGGGGCTCTGTTGAAGTATATGACTAGTTCCAATGAAGTTAATCAGACTTCTCATGTGCTTGAAGTTAAGCATGAGCTTAAATATCTCACTGCATCAAGGCCTGAGTGTTCACTCTGAATGAATCATGCCAAAATTTGACTCACTGTGTGGAACCAGTGTAATATTTACCATAAAAAAGAGACTAGCAATGAAGTGTATCAGGGCCTAAAGAAAAATGAAATCAAGGGTTAATATTTTTTGAAATATTAATCAAGTGTGAGGAAAAAACTGAAGCTTGTTTAGTTTTAGTACATAAGAAAAAGTAATTTGGGGTCAACATAATTATAATATTTTTACAATGCAGTTACCCAGCAAAAAAAAATCAAAACATTTCATGTAAAACACCTAAGAATGTTCCTATATATCCTCCATCACTATAATATCTGAGTTATCCTCACACGAACATTTGTAGAACTCAACACAGCTTAAAAGCAAATTAGCTGGAAAATGTATATTTTTCCTTTGCTTTAAATTGTGAAAGAAAGGAGGGATTGGTGGGTGGCAGAATGATGGAGCTTATAGAAAATGCATTATTGTTCATGAAATACGGCAGCAGGGAACAGAAATTAAAGAAGCAGGGGAAAATTATGCAATAAGTGAGTGGGCAGCAGTCACCATTTTATTATCCTCTTAATTGCTCACACATTTTTTGGATTAAAATACCTTTTCTCAACAGAAGTGTGTTACTGAAAGTGCAGTTGTTTTTGATTAAGAAGTCTTTCTTCTAATAAAGGTCTTGAAGAAATCGTGTCTGAATGGGCAAAGCCATTCAAAAGAGTCACAGGTTAGTCATCTGAAGATGAAGGCTGGATAAGAATGGATAGTCAAAAAGACTTTGAAGAACACTTACGCTGTATTAACTCTGATTCCATTAGTGACAAGCTGGTTGGGGTTTGCTGTGTTGTATCGTACATGATAAATATGACTATATTAAATTGGTGCATGGGAACAATTGAGAATCAGTTGAGTGAGAGCTCTCACTCTTTGCCCAGCACAGTACGGTAGCTGAAAGTGTAACTAGCAAAGGATGATGCCCAGGGCCAAATTCTTAACCCAACCTTTTGTCTCAGTAAACAAGCTGGGGTCTTGGGCTTCTCCACAGTATTAGAGTGAGGAAGGAATCCTTTGCTCACTGCCCAGACCACAGAGCAGTACCTGCTGGTCCACAGCAGGAATTGCAGCCACTACTGCTGAGGTTTACCCCCTGTAATGGAGTACCTAAATCCTGTGAGTCTGAGCAGTAACTGTGATTGTTGAGTAAGGCTACAAAAACCAGACATCATCCTCCTTTCTGGAAAGTGGAGCTCTGGACTGGAAGCACAAAACACACTGGCAGCCTAACGCTCACAGCATCCTCTCATCACCATATTATGTAATGCATTATTGACAATCTCAGGAGACCAAAAACCATGATTTGGATGCCAAAAATCATGATTTAAAAAAAATCTAATCAGGTTTTCAGTCTTTTGACTTTTTAACTTGCCTCCACATCTCTGACAATGTGTGTATGATAACTTCATGTTGAAACGTCAACCCCCAATGCATACAAAAATGCACACCTCTCCCTGGCTACTCAGATGAAGAATCCACTTACCCTCTCCTCGCCCCATAGATAGGGGAACTGCCACAAATTTCCTAAATTATCATTATTTTAAATTCTACTGTACAAGTACTATAGCATGGAGCTGGAAAATGAACATCCAAGAAACATAAAATACTCTCTTTGTGTACCAAGTTTTCCAATTATTTTTAATAAATATTTATGTGACCTGCAGAGACCTTTACTTGTGAGATCTTTACACCATCAAATCAATCAAATCACCTTGCTAACTCTTGAAAACTCTAACACAGGCAGAGCTTCTATATCTCAGTGCAGTGATGATATTTATAATCCTTAACCGTGTGTGTGTGTGTGTGTGTCTATATATATATATATATATATAATTAATATATATATATAATTATTCTACTTTCTTCCTATAATTTTGATTACTGGATAATATATATTTATGTAGTTACTACAAAAATAATTTCAAAAATCCCATTATAATTAATTGTCCAAATTATATAACTAAAATAATTTTGATTTTAATTATTCTTTCTTTATTAATTATTTTAAATATTCTTCCATCCCACTGCCCAAGAGCTCCTCCTCTGCCTGGGTCCCAGCAATACCACTTCCCTAAGTCCCCTTCTCCTCTGCTGACCTGGTCACAGAGGATTCGGGTTAGTGGTGCTACTGGTCCTGGGCAGAGGAGAAGTTCTGAGGCAATGGGGTGGCAGCAACCTAAGCCTGGACCAGCAGCAACTTTCTACAGTCCCCCATTCCCCTGCCTCCTGCTGCTCAATTTGCTCTCTGCTAAGACAGATACATAGTGGCAGGCAGTCAAGTCCTCTTCCCCGAGGCTCTTGCACAGAGTTACCTTGCACATACCTAGCCTTGAAAATCATGGGAACGGAACAGCTCCTTGCATCATCATGACAGCCCCTTCTGAAGTCTTCAAAAAATCTGTGTCTCTCAATCAGTTTGTAAGAACTAGCAATACTACATACTTTTAAAATAAAAAGTATATAGGTGGTAAATAAGGACCTTAATAACAAGAACAACAGAGAGGGCAGGTTTTGCCTTTTAGACTATATAAGCTTTCACAATAATTTCGGTTGTCATGGATTCTTGGGAAACTGGAGGGTTAATACTTAACATCTTTCTTCAGCCACTTGATCACACAGTACATTCAAATGTACTGTAAAATACAGATGAACAAATAAGACAGTACTGTCCCCAGGACCTGTAAAATATCCATGGATAATCTGATGGTCTGTTGAAATTGTTGAGTTTCCTTAGATTGTAAACTCTTTCAGTATATCTACACTGCAATGTAAGCCCAGGACTAGTACAACTTGAGTTAGCAGAACCTGAGTTTGGTAACTTAAGGCTTGAGCATCTACATTCATTTGAACTCCAGGTTAGGAATTGTCGATTCCTGGGTCCCAATTTAGGGCTTCAGTATCTACACTGGATTATGTGGGCCCGAGTCTCACCACACACAATGGTTCGAAAGGAGGAGTCATATGCTATGAAAACACTACATTTAAATTCCAAGCAGGAACAGGCTTTCTAATAGGGGAATAAAGACTTAGTAAACCTTTTAGAAACCTCTTAATGATATCGTGAGGAAATACAGACTTACCAATTATTGGTATATGAAATGTTGCAATTGCATCTAAATGTACCCTAAGTGACATACCAGATAAATCATTGTTCTTTAGAACCAACAAATACTCTAACATGGATTGTATAGGAGCTGACACAGGATCAATATCCTTATTAGCTACCCATAATGCAAATCATTTCCATTTCAACTCATAACATTTTCAAATTGAAGATCTTCTTGAATTTAGTAACACATACTGTGTAAATGTACACAGAAAGGTTTCTCTAGTTTTTTCAAATGCCTATTGACCATGCTGTCAGATGTAACGAGAGTGGATCAGATGGTACACATTCCTTTGCTGCCATGACAGAAGTTCCAGTCACAGTGGTAATACTTTGTAGATTCCCTTTGAAAGAAGGAGCATGTCCTTGTACCACTGCTGTCTTGGACATACTAGGGTGATAAGTATCATCTTGGCTGAGTCCTGTCTGATCTTCACGACCTTCAACATTAAAGAAAATGGTCGGAAAACATACATCAGATCTGTACCTCAACTGAGGATGAAAATATCTGTTAGAGACCATGGGTCCACACCTGCCTTTGAACAAAACAGACATCATTTGGTATTGAACATTTTGCCAAAATAGGTCTATATTTGGAATACACCACAGAGCAAAGATGTCCTTGATTAATGTTTTCAAGGACCATTTGTGCATCTAGAAAGATTCTCTGCTTAGTTGGTCTGCTAACTGGTTGAGGGACCCTACCACATGCAGAGCTATGTACCCACCTCGTGAAGAACTCACCACTCACAAAGCTTTACTGCCTCGTTGCAAAGCTGTGAAGAGCAGGCTTCTTCCTGTTTGCTGTCATATTGTCTGAGGCTACCTGAACCACATATCCTTTCACCTGGGAGAGGAAAGATCTGAATGCCAACCAGATTGGTCTTAACTCCAGAACACTTATATGCTGATTCCAGAGTTCTCTTGTTACAAGGTTGCTGTGATGTGCACCTCAGTCTGTTTTTGAGGGATTTGTTGTAATTATCATGTAAGGAGAGGGAGAGTTGAACCTCACTCCCTTCCATGCATCCACCCATCATCAGAGATTTTTCAGGATTTTGTTTGGAATAATAATTATTTTCAAGTCATTTATTGCAGGTTTCAAGTTTTTTGCCACCCATAAGAACATAACATAAGAACATAAGAACGGCCGTACTGGGTCAGACCAAAGGTCCATCTAGCCCCGTATCCTGTCTACCGACAGTGGCCAATGCCAGGTGCCCCAGAGGGAGTGAACTTAACAGGTAATGATCAAATGATCTCTCTCCTGCCATCCAACTCCACCCTCTGATAAACAGAGTCTAGGGACACCATTCCTTACCCCATCCTGGCTAATACTGTTGAAGAGGTCTCATTTTTAGTCTCTCATAGAGTATGACACACATGGTTAAGAGAGAAAGGAAGAACTTCACTTTTTGAGATGGATTCTGAAGCAGAAACTGAATGATATTTGACATCTTCAGGAACATTCCTCTGGAAGGTAAGCCCTTACTATTCTGGATTCTAGAAATGCCTCCTACGAAAAGGATACTCTGTCAGGGCTGTCTTAGAAAATTCCTTTCATTGATCCAAAACTACAACCTCTGGAACAGAGAGCATATGAATCAAGCGTCCAATTCCAGATAGTGTTTCGAATCTGCTTTTAGGAGCCAATTGTCTAAATATGGATACACAAAAATCCTCTGTCTTCTCAGAAAAGTTGCTTTGATCCAAATGCCTCAGATCTGAATGCCTCAGATCTGCTGAAGCTTTCTTGCCTCGATGTGAACCCGAAGTCATCACAGTTGAAGGAGGTTGAAATGGAAACCCTGGAGCTGGCCAGTATAGCCAATGCATCCAGGGAGGTACTTTCCACTCACGCCAATTTGTCCAGTCTTGTACCATTTCATACTCATGAGGAAACGTGAACTTGCCTGTTTCATGAAAACAGCCTTGTGTTTGATGCTCCAGCTAAACTGTTGTATCCATCTCCTCTTCTGAATGTGAATCCAAGTCAGGATCTGACAAGGGACCAGTTATGATACCACAGAGGTAGGGATCCACAAGTAGTGAAAAGGGTGAGATAGCTTTTCTAGATGAACCTGTGGGTGTTTGTGGAGGAAGCAGTAGCATCACAGAAGATCCATGTGATGAAATATCTATGCTGTGTTTTTGTGAGGGAGAAAAAGTGTTATGTCAGATCCTTATCTTAAAGTTTCCTTTTTCTGCCAGAGAAGTGCAAAATAGATCCAATAAATGCGGTTCTGCAAATATCTGAGTGGAAACCACCACTGAAGGTATCGGTGCTGATACAGAGGGATCTATCGATTTCTTAGGGACCGACCAAATAGAGATATCAGGTTCTGGTCAGATCAAGAGCATGCAGATCCAAGACAGAAGAATCCGATGAGTCTCCTGAATAGAAGACAATGCCAGGCCCAAAAACATGCTTGGTCTGGTCTTTCTTCTTCTTTGGAACTGAAGGTCCTGATTCCGTAGAGACCTCAAGCATGGAATGCATATTGTCTATGCCTGTTTCCATTACCAGCTGTACCCTTATTAGGAAGCAGGTCCAAGGTTTATGTAGCTCATTGGTCAGTCTTTTTAGATCTTGAGGGTGGAGCCAAAACTGAAGACTTAGATGAAGAGGACTTCTTGGAACCTGAAGGTCCCAGAGCGAATCCAAGCCTCTTATTTCTGTTACTCAGAGCCTTGGATCCAGAGGTTTTAGCCGACAGGGCTTCCTGTAGAAAGAGGGCCTGGACTCTATTTTGCCTCTTCTTTCTGGCTCATGGTGTAAATGTCCCACAGTGCACTGGGAAGGAGCGTGCCCCTCTCCTAAGTATTTCAGGCACTGAGTATGGATGTCAGATGCTGGAAAAACTGCAGCACATGATGCACATGGCTTAAATCTCTGTTTCTTGTTCTTCAGGTCTACCAATCTAACTAAGAATAACACTAAACTAATTTGAATACTATAACTAACTAACTCTTTTCAGAAAACAGAAGGCACTTATCTAAATTGCTAAGGATCCTGAATCCTGAAGAAGGCTCACATCTGTCTGTGGTAGTAATTGGAAGGAACTGAGGCAGTAACCACTGCTGCACTCCCTTTTATAGCCCTGCCCTCAGAACATGCTCAAGCCTAAGGGGAGGAACCTGGTGGGGGTGCATGAATGCTCAGAGAGGCATTGCTAGTAGAAGTCTACACCATTCAACAAGATTGGTCAGCACATAATCAAGAGTGGGAATATAGATGACACTCGAAGAACTATAATAATTAAACCTGCTGTCTTTGAAAATGGATAAATTAGCATGGAATAAGGGGCAAAGTCTGCAGGGTATATAAAAAGTTGTTAAATGAATGTGAACAGAATCATAATAAATGGAAACTTCTCAGATAAGGAAGGAAGCTTGCCAATGATGCAAAATTTCTGTTAGTAGCAGTTATGAAGGAGTGGACTGGGCAATATAAGACATCTCAGTTAGACAAACATACTGCATACTGGCTGTCAAGGTTCCTCCCCTACTCTGAACTTTAGGGTACAGATGTGGGGACCTGCATGGACACTTCTACGCTTAATTACTAGCTTAGATCTGGTAACACTGCCACCATCAAGAAATTTTAGTGTCTGGAAAACTTCCTGTCCCCCCAAAACCTTCCCCTCCCTGGGCAGCCTTGAGAGGCCTTTTCACCAAGTTCCTGGTGAACACCGATCCAACCCCTTGGATCTTAACACAAGGAGAATTTAACCATCCCTCCCCTCCTTTCCCCCACCAATTCCTGGTGAGTCCAGATCCAATCCCCTTGGATCTTAAAACAAGGAAAAATCAATCAGATTCTTAAAAAGAAAGCTTTTAATTAAAGAAAGAAAGGTAAAAATCAGCTCTGTAAAATCAGGATGGAAAATAGTTTACAGGGTAATCAGATTCGTATAGCCCAGAGGAATACGCTCTAGCCTTAGGTTCAAAGTTACAGCAAACAGAGGTAAAATCCTCTCAGCAAAAAAGGAACATTTACAAGTTGAGAAAACAAAAATAAGACTAACACGCCTTGCCTGGCTGTTACTTACAAGTTTGAAACATGAGAGACTGATTCAGAAAGATTTGGAGAGCCTGGATTGACGTCTGGTCCCTCTTAGTCCCAAGAGCGAACAACACCCAAAACAAAGAGCACAAACAAAAGACTTCCCCCCACCAAGATTTGAAAGTATCTTGTCCCCTTATTGGTCCTCTGGTCAGGTGTCTGCCAGGTTTACTGAGCTTCTTAACCCTTTACAGGTAAAAGAGGCATTAACCCTTAACTATCTGTTTATGACACTGGCAAAAATAATTTAATGTCAAACTATATTCTTCATTGGAGGGGAGGGATAGCTCAGTGGTTTGAGCATTGGCCTGCTAAACCCAGGATTGTGAGCTTAATCCCTGAGGGGGACATTTGGGGATCTGGGACAAAAATCTGTCTGAGGATTGGTCCTACTTTCGGCAAGGGGTTGGACTAGATGACCTCCTGAGGTTCCGTCCAACCCTAATAATCTATGATTACAGCTGTGAAACTCCAGATTATCTCCACTTAGGTTGGTGTAATTATTTTGGATTTACACAGGTGTAACTAAGAGCAGAGCTTAGTCTTCTACTGCATATATATATATATGCATTATTGTAAGGCTCTGAAAATGTAGGACCTTCTTTGAAAAGAGATGCAAAAACCACAGTAATTAACTTAATAAAAATATCTGCCCTGTAGGATGCAGCAATAAAAACAAATAGGATTGAGTACATAAAATATTATTAACAATTTCTAAAGCATCCCAAAGGTACATGATGCTTTACAACCATAAAGACAAACATGTTCTTAGCTCTGAAGTACTTTTACTATAATGACTTTACACAGAACTCTTCTCTATGGGGGAATATCATGTGCATTAGAAACGAGACTCCTAGGTGAATTGTAATTAGGTGGTATCTTCTAAAAAATCTAATTTTAAGAGTACTAGTCTTATGTTTTGAGAGTGGATAGACCTTTCCATATGAGGAAAGCATTTGAAATATGACGTTTCCATTGTTTGGGAGGGAAGGACATACGTTTTATTTTGAGTGGAAATGATAATCATCATATGCCTGTAGGAGGAGACCTGTTCTTGGTAAACCAGAACTGAAATCAAGAATAAAAGATCAAACTAATACATTATTCCTGAGCAGTCCTTTTGCCCCGAGAGGGAGGGGGAGGCTCTGACAGCATATATAGAATTTGTCCCAAGTAATAAAAAGAGATTACATTTGGTAATATCATTGCAAACACTGACCTTCTCTCTGACAATTTTTTGGGTAAAGAAATCCATTCTGAATACCACCAAAAACACAGCAGAACTGTATTGTTTAATCAATTTCACATTTCTCATGATAATGCTATGTACTAATGGAAATTTGAATGTATACTGTTTCTCAATAAACAGTGAGACCAATAGAGTGTGACATAGTCTTCCAACAGAGAAGGAGGAAACCCCATTGCTTGAGAAATTTAAAATGCAGCTGACCAAAGCACCAGAAAACATACTATAGGGCACAATCTTGCACTGACAAGGGAAGATACTAGGTGATCTTAGACCTTTTCTAAACTAGGAAAGATGAGAGAAGGAGATGAGAAAGGAAGGTTCCCTTGACTTCGAGTTGTCTGAAGGTACTCTATTAGCTCAGCAGACTGGCAAATCTATACACTTGTGTTAGGTTACACATAATGCCACAGAACCATTTGAAGCAGTTGGGGCATAGGTTTGTGCTTTTGTCATGGTTCCAAGTATATTAAAAACAAAGGCTATGAAGAGAATTATGTTTACCAAATGCCCTTCAGTTCTTGTCCTTGAAAGAATTTCATTAAACTCTTGAAGAAACACGGAAAGAGGGAGGACAAGTGTGGAACTGCTGAAGCAACACTTGTGGAGAATTCTATTTACTGTAAATTAACCTTTTGTCTTCCTTCATTAAGAATAGCAGTGTCAATCCCCTAGAAAGAGTTTTGAGGAACATTAAGATAAAAGCAGCAAAGAATCCTGTGGCACCTTATAGACTAACAGACGTTTTGGAGCATGAGCTTTCGTGGGTGAATACCCACTTCTTCAGATGCATGTGGTGGAAATATCCAGGGGCAGGTATATATATGCTAGCAAGCAAGCTAGAGATAACGAGGTCAGTTCAATCAGGGAGGATGAGGCCCTGTTCTAGCAGTTGAGGTGTGAAAACCAAGAGAGGAGAAACTGGTTCTGTAGTTGGCAAGCCATTCACAGTCTTTGTTCAATCCTGAGCTGATGGTGTCAAATTTGCAGATGAACTGAAGCTCAGCAGTTTCTCTTTGAAGTCTGGTCCTGAAGTTTTTTTGCTGCAGGATGGCCACTTTAAGGTCTGCTATAGTGTGGCCAGGGAGGTTGAAGTGCTTTCCTACAGGTTTTTCTATATTGCCATTCCTAATGTCTGATTTGTGTCCATTTATCCTTTTCCGTAGAGACTGTCCAGTTTGGCCGATGTACATAGCAGAGGGGCATTGCTGGCATATGATGGCATATATTACATTGGTGGATGTGCAGGTGAATGAACCAGTGATGGTATGGCTGATCTGGTTAGGTCCTGTGATGGTGTCGCTGGTGTAGATATGTGGGGCAGAGTTGGCATCGAGGTTTGTTGCATGGATTGGTTCCTGAGCTAGAGTTATTATGGTGCGGTGTGCAGTTACTGTTGAGAATATGTTTCAGGTTGGCAGGTTGTCTGTGGGCAAGGACTGGCCTAAAAGCAGCAAAGAATCCTGTGGCATCTTATAGACTAACAGACGTTTTGGAGCATGAGCTTTCGTGGGTGAATACCCACTTCCTCAGATGCATGTAATGGAAATATCCAGGGGCAGGTATATATATGTGTGCTAGCAAGCAAGCTAGAGATAACGAGGTCAGTTCAATCAGGGAGGATGAGGCCCTGTTCTAGCAGTTGAGGTGTGAAAACCAAGAGAGGAGAAACTGGTTCTGTAATTGGCAAGCCATTCACAGTCTTTGTTCAATCCTGAGCTGATGGTGTCAAATTTGCAGATGAACTGAAGCTCAGCAGTTTCTCTTTGAAGTCTGGTCCTGAAGTTTTTTTGCTGCAGGATGGCCACCTTAAGGTCTGCTATAGTGTGGCCAGGGAGGTTGAAGTGCTCTCCTACAGGTTTTTCTATATTGCCATTCCTAATGTCTGATTTGTGTCCATTTATCCTTTTCCGTAGAGACTGTCCAGTTTGGCCGATGTACATAGCAGAGGGGCATTGCTGGCATATGATGGCGTATATTACATTGGTGGATGTGCAAGTGAATGAACCAGTGATGGTGTGGCTGATCTGGTTAGGTCCTGTGATGGTGTCGTTGGTGTAGATATGTGGGCAGAGTTGGCATCGAGGTTTGTTGCATGGATTGGTTCCTGAGCTAGAGTTATTATGGTGTGGTGTGCAGTCACTGGTGAGAATATGTTTCAGGTTGGCAGGTTGTCTGTGGGCAAGGATTGGCCTGCCACCCAAGGCCTGTGAAAGTGTGGGATCATTGTCCAGGATGGGTTGTAGATTCTTGATGATGCGTTGGAGGGGTTTTAGCTGGGGGCTGTATGTGATGGCCAGTGGAGTCCTGTTGGTTTCTCTCTTGGGTTTGTCTTGCAGTAGGAGGCTTCTGGGTACACGTCTGGCTCTGTTGATCTGTTTCCTTATTTCCTCTTGCGGGTATTGTAGTTTTGAGAATGCTTGGTGGAGATTTTGTAGGTGTTGGTCTCTGTCTGAGGGGTCAGAGCAGATGCGGTTGTACCTCAGTGCTTGGCTGTAGACAATGGATCGTGTGATGTGTCCAGGATGGAAGCTGGAGGCATGAAGGTAGGCATAGCGGTCGGTAGGTTTTCGATATAGGGTGGTGTTAATGTGATAAATTAAGATAAAAAGAAACTGAAGGACTGTTCTCTTGAATTGGGTATCTTATCAAACTCCAACATAAAAAGAATTGCGTTCAATCACACTCCAAGCAGCCACTTGGCAAATTTCCATTATAGATTCAGTCCTAAAGTAGTTCTAGTTTAGTGAGGCCTTCTTGTTGCTGGATCCCTACCTGGCAATACATTTGAATGCATATCTATTTGGATAGTTTCACGTGCTGAGACATCTAGATAACACAAGCATTCCGGAATAGCACAAACAGTTTATAGAGTCTGATCTTCACAGGTAAATCACAAGGTTTGAAAGAGGAGACTAGAAGAGTTTAGCATAAATTGAAGTCAGATTATTGTGGTAAAATTGCTGTCCCAACACACCCCCTCCTGACTGGCTGTGGCACTGCAGCAACTTTTGCCTCAGTTTCCTCTGTAGGGTTGCCATCTCTGAGATACAGAAAAACTGGCTACTGCCACTCTCCACACCAACCTGACTCTCCTCTGCCCTCTCACACAGGCAGTGGTTCAGGTGGGGACCTAAGAGTGGTTCAAGGCCTCTTTGGTTATTACCTTCCTGGCCCCACTCTCGCCCCTGTCTTGCTGGGGAGACAGGCAGCTCCAGACCCCTGACAAACTCACAAGCAGCCAGAGAGGAAGGGGAACCCACAGCCACAAACCCACCCACCTCATTTCTCCTACTGAAATGGAAGCTAGAGTACCTGGCCAACCCTAGAGCATGCTGGGATGGAAGGGAAGGCAGCTGAGTCCTCCAAGGGAGGCCTAACTCTTAAAGGGACAGGCCCATGGGAGACCCCTACAATGCATTTCCTCCCCGTTCACCTTGGGATCATGGGAAGTAGGGAGAAGGGAAAAAAAATACAAAACAGAACCAGTACATCTTGACCAGCACCTGCAAGGCAGTATAAAAACCAGCCAGGCAAATTAAAATCCAGCCACATGGCAACCTTGTTCACCTTGGCACAGGGCCCAAATCATAATAACCTTATTCCTTGACACATACGGACTTTGTGACATTTTAGCCTGGCTAGTGTTATTTTAAATGTTATTCCTAATCATCCAAAATATTGAATCTTTTAATGAATATCATTAAACCATTTGCCTCAGATTCTGTGGATTCAGTGAATTCCACTGGCTGATTATACATTACATAATTTAAAAAAACAAACAATTTCCTTGTATTCATTTTACATTCGTAGTCTTTTAACTTCATCAAAAATTACTTTTTTGTATTATAGAGCAGACTGAACGAGAGTCACCAATTGGCTTTCACAGTACAGTACCATCCATTATTTGTATCCACTTCTTTCATATCACTTCTTAAACTTTTGCTTTCAAAACTAAATTATCCTTGCTTTTTCAACCTCATCTTAGATGTGAACTACACATTGATTCTAATCATTTTCAATGCCCTTAACTGGCCCCTTTCTATTTCACCTCTTTGCTTTTAGAGATGAGGGAACTAAAAGTGAAAGAGTATCCAAAGTGAAAGTACATGATCTATGTATGCAACAATGTTATTATAAATTCTCTCTCTTAATAAATCTCAGTATCAGATTCCCTTTTTGAATTGCTGTATATTAAGCAGACATAATCACTGAGATATCTATGATGAAATCTAAACATTTTTTTCTGAGAATTTACAGATTCTTTCATTGTGTACAAGTAGTTTAAATTATTGCTTCCAATCTTCATTACTTAGCATTTAACCACATCCAATTTAATCTGTTATTGTGTTTCGCAATCCCCCACTTCCATTAAATCCTTTTGTAGGTCTTATAATCTTACATTTGTTACTATCCTGAATATTACTCTGTAACCAGGAAATTTGGGCAGCTCACTAGTCAATTTATATTCCAGATCATTATATAGAATCCTTTAATTGCTATATAATTCATTGTTTATAGGGCAAAAAACTTCCCTAGAGCTGTACTTTTATAAAGCTTGGGTTCATTTCACATATCTAAAGGTAGTGACTTGTACATGCAGTTAGGTGTGCAAAGCTAAGTACCTAACATTTTGTATATGCAGTAGAGTTTCAGTGAAATTAAATTTGTGGGCACAACATACATGCAAATATAAGATTAGGAAGGAGGCAGAGAAAAGAATGTGTCTGTACAACTGCTGTTTTAACAGCATACATCTCAGATTTGAATTATTTTAAAATCAGTTTTAATTCCAAAACTTATATTTTACTAATCTCTTTACGGATGCTTATAGCATTGGCAGTGACTGAAGACTGATAGAACATAGAGATAGAAGATTGACCGAAGGGCCAGATTGACCTAAGGCCAGAAGAGATGATTTACTATGAATCATATATTCATAAAACATTTACTTTTAGTGAAGTGAGAAGAAGCATTGATGCTTTTCTAATTCAACCATACTTCTTGGTTCATTTCCAATTATTAGATGTAGAATAGCCTCTGATCTGTTTGATCCTGTGCCTGGTTCTCATTTGCACTGAAGCTCATCCAGCTAGCGTGAGTATAAACAGAAGTGTAGCTCTGGTAGCACTCATAGGGGGAAGTACAGACCACCCTTAAACCAGTTGGTATATACTTGGTATGTTTCAACCGTGCATCTGCTGCCTCTACCAGTGCTTCTGCAGCTACCCTGCTATTTATACTCGCACTACTTCAAATGATAGGGAGTCAAACCCCTAGCTCATAGTTAGGGTTCTGTGTTTTCAGTTTTTATTTGTAAAAAAAAAGAAAATCCTGAAACTTTTGGTGTTTATTTTCCAAACATTAAAACTGGGATAAAATTGGGCTAAAAATAAAGAAAATCAGGAAAAAAGAAAAAAATTCTTTCACAATATGCACAGTTTACTACAGTGTAATTGAAACATGTTTACGTACAAAGGTTTTTTTTAAATCTCTTAGAGCTAGCAATTTTTCCAGAAATCCTGGTTTGTGTACGCTCGCATAATTTTCTTCAGAGTATCCTCACTCATGTTGAGCCTCTTGCTGTCTTGGAGATAGTCCAACTTTGAAAATAAGTACTGTGCATCAATAGATCCAGGGGCTACACTCAAAGCTCACAGTGCCATTTTGCTGAAGTTGGGAAGTGTGTCTTGATAACTGTTCCAAAAAGCCAGCACATCCAGTTTCACATTGTCAGAGTTAGGCATGTAAGGAGTAAATTCTCCTTTCAGATTTGAAATTTCATCTTTAATGGCAAATGGTTGAAACACTCTGGCATAATGGTCATAGTCTGCCACAAAATTCACCTTGAGGAAGGGGTGCTACACGTGGATGACATTCCAAAAGGAAACTTTGGCACCAAACACATCAGGGTTCAGATTATGGGGCACAGTTGTCTCCCATTTCTTGCTGAGCATTATGTTGAAGATTTTGAACGCTTTTTTGGTTCTCTCATGTTCTGGGGTTGGAAGGATTTCCAGAAACAGCTGGGTTTTCTCATGGTATGTTTCTCCTGCAGCTTCTGTACTCATTTCAGCTGAGATTTTGGTTACCAGGATCCAGTAAACATCTGTATTGGCAAATGTGTTGGCAGTAGTCAGAGAAAACTCCAGTGTTTTCAACAATGAATATTACTTTAGTGTGCAAAATCTGGTGGTAATTTGGGTTATTTGCCAGTCTCTTCACAGTTTAGAACCAACAAACTCAGGACGATCTAGGAAATCATCAACAGTCCACATTAGCACAGTCCATGCATTACTTACATGACAGGTAGTGAAGTACAAGCTCATCCACCAATGTAGCACAACAGGGACAGGTAATCGGCTGTCGGCTCTGCACTCATCTTGCACTCTGTAAAAGAAAGACTTCAACTTGTTTGCATGCTTGAAAATGGCCCCGAATCCAATGATGCAAGATTTCACATCTTTCAGTTCCTCTGTAGCAGTAGCTGGTAACAGCGCAACATTAATCAGATGAGCAGAATAGGAAATATATAGCAGCTTCGGTTTCTGATTGAGTTTACTCTCCTATGCAAACATGTAGGAAGCAGAATCTGTGCTAGTTGTGGCCACATATTCCCAAGTTTGTTGGTATGTCTCAAACATGTCAGTTATTGCTGCATTGATAAAACAGGTGTCAGCAGAGGGGATGAATGTGTCATCGGCACAGACAATGAAGGTTTGTTCACTTTGAGATCAAGAAACCAAAAACAAAATACCAAGAATTGGGTGGTCCAAAGCATCAGGAAACTTGTTAAAAATTAGACTAGATGCCATACTTCCATCAATTCATTCCAAAAGTTTAGATACTAAAGAATTATTTTCTTTCAGATAGTTATGAATGAGGTTGTCTGCATTAGGACAGATTCACAAATTCATTGACACAATTGTGCTGTTTCCTCTTTTCATTAAAGCCCTGGCAAAAGCTCCTGATATTGACTGTTTATCCTGAAGCTCACTTTCTTCTTTAAGCTTCTTGTGTCGCTTGCTCTCAACGTGCTCCTTTGTTCTATCAGCGCAAGCCTTGACCTCAATGCTGCAGTACTTGCAGCGCAATGCATCCTCTTCACTTCTGTCTTTACTTTTCTTGAAAAATTCTAAGCACTGATTTTCTTGTTGGTATTCAGGCATAGATTTGCATTTTTGCTACGTTTACCTTATCTTTATCTGTAGAGAATGGATTGTTTAAATTCAGCACCACACTAAACAGATGCAAAAAAATAGATGAGCAGCATCTCCTTGTGAGCAATCATAGTGCGATATTAACACTGTTTGATTTTCCAGCCTCCACCATGTGTGTTTACACTGCGGAACTGCTTCAATCTCAGAGCTGTAGGACACAACCATCGCGTAAAGCAGGGGTAGGCAACCTATGGCACACATGCCGAAGGTGGCACACAAGCTGATTTTCAGTGGCACTCACATTGCTCGGGTCCTGGCTACCAGTCCGGGGGACTCTGCATTTTAATTTAATTTTAAATGAAGCTTCTTAAACATTTGAAAAATCTTATTTACTTTACATACAACAATAGTTTAGTTATATATTATAGACTTATAGAATGAGACTTTCTAAAAACGTTAAAATGTATTACTGGCACGCGAAACCTTAAATTAGAGTGAATAAATGAAGACTCGGCACACCACTTTTGAAAGGTTGCCGACCCCTGGCGTAAAGCATTAACATTTAACAAAAATAAGCACCCCAAAAAATACTGAGTGGATTCATAAATGAGTGTAAATCAATAAAAAACAAACTCCTTTAATAAAAAAACTGGTAAATTATCAGTGAAAATCAGTAAAAACTGAAAAAGCAAAACACTACTCATAGTATAGGCATAGGCATAAACATACCTGAGTTAACTTTGATCTAGCTAGCTCTGATAGGGAGAGGTTACTCACTTTGTGCAGTAACTGGAGTTCTTTTAGATATGTGTTTCTGTGGGTGCTCTACTTCAGGTGCACATGCACCATACACCTTTGATTGGAGATTTCTGGTAGCAGTGCCCATTTGGCCCACGCATACACCCTATATATCTTTGTGCCCCATACCAAGGCTATATAGGGCTGCGCAGGTAAATTGCTCTCAATTCCTTCTCTATTGCAAAATATCACAGAAGAAATTCCAAAGCAGAGGGGAGGACAGCAGGTAGTGGAGCACCCACAGGAACACAAATCTCAACGAACTCCTTTTACTGCACAAAGTGAGTAACCTCTCCTTCTTCTTAGGGTAGTATACTTGTGGGAGCTCCACTTCAGGTGATTTCCTAGCAGTAACCCCTTAGGAAGTGAGGGTTTTAGAACAGAGTCTGTCACAGAAGAAAGAACTGGACAGCTTTCTACAGCATTTGATCTTGCAAGATGAACCAAAGAATAATGGGTGGAAAACATACACTGAGGACCATGTTGCAACCTGGCAGATTTCAGCAATTGGAACATTCTTGAGTAGGGCTACAGATGTAGATTGTGGTATAATAGAATGCACAGTCACTCATAAAGGAGGTGGAACCTCAGAAGACCCAATACAAGCAATAATGCATCCAGCAATCCATTTAGAAAGTTTCTGCATGGAGATAGAGGATCCCCTACACCTAACTACAATAGAAACAAAGACTTTAGGGTCTTCCTGAATGGCCTAGTTCTGTCCAAGTAAAAGGCTAATGACCTCTTAAGATGTAGTGTATGGAGGGCAGATTCCTGTGTATATTGATGCGGCTTAAGAAAGAAAACTGAAAGGTGAATAGTTTTGTTAATGTGAAACTCAGAAGAAACTTTAGGTAAAATTTTGGTTGGTCAGAGTAATACCTTTTCCTGAAGAACACAGTAAATGGAGAGCCCGCCATTAGCGCCGCTATCTTCTCAACCCTTCGAGCAGAAATGATGGCCACCAAAAAGACTGTCTTCATAGACAGATGTAGCAATATGCACATACCTAGGGGTTTAAAGGGCTGTTTCATGAGCCGGTTAAGAAAAAGGGTGAGATCCCAAAGCAGCATAGGGGCTTTAATCTATGGAAAAGGATTCACATTCAGGAATCTCATTATAGTTGGATGAGTGAATATCAATAAACCTTCTATTGGCACATGAAAAGCTGTTATTGCTGCTAAACAAACCTTGAATGGAACACATAGAAAAGAACTTTTCAATTCCAATGGGCAATCTTTTCCAAAGAGACATCTGGACAGATGTATCTTCTCCATTTCTGAAGGTAAGTGTGTCTTTTAGATTCCTTTCCTCTGTTTAAAAGTACATTTTGTACTCCCAATGAACAGGCTGCTTCTAATGCTAAGAACCACTGAGGAACCATGCTTCTAGTTGCAGAATGTTCAGATTGGAGTGAAGTGTCTGACCTGCATCCTGAGACACAGTCAAGGATTGGTTCGGAGTAGAGACATCTGTTTGTTCAGACTGTGTTTGTTGGATACATAAAGTGTCCTCAGCCACCTATGGAGACATCGAAGATGCAACTGGCGCTGTGTGTCACAAAAACATAATCTGTCATGACTTCCAGACGTTGCAGAAATGCCCTTGCTGGAACTTCAAGACTAAGCTGAATTATTTGCATATGGTTCTTTAGAGCAAGAAACCTGTTGGGAGGGAGATACACTCTGCCTGTTATAGAATCTAGAAACGCTCCTGTAAAGAGTATTTGCTTAATAGGCGTCAAGACTGATTTCTCAAGATTTTTCCTGAGGCCTACACTTCAAAATAGTGAAGTTATTGCTTGAACTACCAATGACACTTCTTGATAAGACTGATCTTTGAAGAGCCAGTTGCCAAGGTAAGGATTGTTATTCCTAGATGATGGAAGTAGGCAGCTAGAACCAGGGCCAGCTCTAGGCACCAGCAAAACAAGCAGGTGCTTGGGGCAGCACATTTGAAAAGGGTGGCATTTGGCCATCTTTTTTTTTTTTTAATTCACTTCCTCCCCTCCCACAACCCTGCAGAAGCGGAGCCACGGAGCAGCTGGGGATCCAGCATGGGAGCTGAGAACCCATGGGACTCTGGGAGCTATAGTTCTTTGCCTGGCTCTCTGCCTATAGAGCCAGCCCTGGAGCAGGGAAAGAACTACATTTCCCAGCAATCCCTTGGTAGCTATCAATAGGAAAGGAGAGGGTAGGGAGTGAGGTAGCTGAGCCATGCTGCAGTTTGCTGTGAGTAGAAAGGGGTGGCACTGTGAATGGGGAACAAGTGTGTCCAAGGAGTAGAAGGCTTTGGCCCTGATATCCCCTTCAGAAGACTTCCCCAGACTGGATTAGGGATACTGGTGTGACCTCACCTTGCAGCCCTCAAAGAAGGAATTGGAGGGACTAAATGGACAGTGCACCTCGCTATCTGAAGCCCAGCAAGGGAGGTACATGGATCCCACTAGAATTTAAAATGAAAAGTAAGGGAGGGGAAGCTCTGGACCTGGGTAGCTTTAGATACAGTACCAGGCACTTAGGAGGATTTCCACTTCTGAGCCGTGGAAGCAGAAGTTGACTTTTCCTTTCCAGATATAGCTAATATTCAGAAAAGGAATCTAGCACCTGCCTTCCAGATTTGAACACCATCAAAATTCAGGAGTGCTCAAGCTCAATTCAGGCAGCTGTTACTTCATTTCTCCCAAATCAAATATACTGATCCACTGTAACTTGCTGTAGAAAAAGTAGGATAAAATTGAGCAAGAAATGCTTCCCAGTGATTTTTAGGACTGGAATTGCTATTTTCAACAGCCATTGCTTTATTTTCTTTTTTTAAATTTGTTTAAAAGGAAGACAGTGATATTGCATTGGCAAATTCCCCACAGAAAGAAAAAGTGGAACAAAAGAATAATAAAGGCACCTCAACTTTTCCTCATTTATATAGGACAGTCTTATAATATGCAACCAGATATCCTCCAATCACACAAGCTGAAAATTGTTCCACTTTATTGCAGTGCTGTAACCATATGGGAACCAATCCTGTCTGTGTTCTGTGCGCATCCAAAATTCCTGCTGAATGACCCGCCCTGGAAGTGAGTTACCAGTGACCCTGGGACAGCAGCAGGGTGCAGGTTGTGGGGGAGAGCACAGGGCTGGGGTGGCAGGAGGGTAGGGGGAGGGCACTGGTTGGGGGGGAAGGTGGGAGCCCAGAACTGGGGTGGCAGGGGTGTGGGTGGGGGGAGAACCCAGGGCTGGGGCAGCAGGGGAGTGCGGGGGTGGGGTGGGAGGCAGCCAAAAATTTTTTTTGCTTGGGGCAGCAAAAAACCTAGAGCCGGCCCTGGCTAGAACTGAAATGATTTTTGAGAACATGCTTGCAGCGGAAGACAGATCAAAGGGTAGTACCCAGTACTGATAATGATTATGATTGAAATGTGAAACAAAGAAATCTTATGTACGAGGAATGAATCACTACATGGAAGTAGGCATCTTTGAGATCAAGGGTCTCAAACCAATCCCCAGATTCCAGGTAGGGAATTTTAGATGCTAGGGACACCATCCTGAATTTCAGATGTCTGACATGCTGTACTAAACCTACTACTAATAAAGACCTAGCTACTAATACTAACAACTAATATTAAGAGCAAACAGGCATACACTAAATCTATCTCTGGCCAAAGGTTGTTGAGGAGGAACTGAAAGCGGTTCGCCTGTGCAGGCCTATATAGCCTTGTTACAGGGCATGAGGGTATATAGGGTGGATATGTGTGGGCTGAACAGACACTGATACCAAAAATCTTTAGGATTTCAGATGGGATCATACTTGGGGCAGTTAACCCATCCTATTGCTTGTGTTGCTGTGGCTACATTTCTGTGCTAGCTCAGAAAAATTATACTCCAGCTCCAGCATAGACATAGGCAATATCAATGAAACTATGGCAGCACAGGAGCAGTATGGGCCAAACAACCTTGCTCGGGACTGTGGGCATGTATTAAATCTGCTAGCCTGTGCTACTGTGGCTTTTCTGCTATCATTCATGCTAGCTAGATCGAAGCTAATGCATATATGTTTATGCATACTCCAAGTCTCACCTCTGATTGCAGTGTAGACCTACCATATGAGTTGCCTTCATGTAAATGAAAATCAGAATGACTGTGCAAAGAAGCAAACCACCACCATCAGCCCTGTTTGGGTCTTCAAATGTAGAGATATTATGACACATAACAGGAGAAGATAGTCCTTTTCTCTCTGTGAGCTGGATGAGGCCACACTTGGAATATTGCATTCAAGTTCTAAATATCACAGAACCAGAAAATACAAGTAAGTAAAGTGAGTTTAAAGAACAACAATAAAAAAAATTAGAAAATTGGATTGATTTAAGAAAGAAGTGTCAGGGGCCACACCAGCTGCTAACCTGCTCCCTAACTAACCACACTGCCTTGGAACTGATGGAGTAGCCAGAGCCCCTGACTGGCTGCTGGTTTGGCAGCTATACTTTTAAACTTGGCGCTCACCGCAGTTTAGTGACTGCTCAACATGTACTATGCCCTTGCCTGCCTCTGCTTTGTTCCAACTCCTGCTCCATCCTGCTTCCGCTCTCTGCTCTGGCTTTGTTACAACCCTTGTTCCAGCCCATGATCCCCTCTGACTTCTGGCTTTGGTTCCCAGCTCTGCCTCTGTCTTATGACTCTGGTTTACCCTCCAGATCTGGCATTTGGCTTTTGTCCCTCCAATACTGACCTTTGACTTCTTCCTGGACTCTGATCACTCTACACCCAGCTCTAACTAGTAGGCCAAATTCTTGTTTCAACCACTAGGTCTGACTGTCCATGGCCTGGTTTACTACAGAAAGAATATAAATAGTGCTAAAAGCTTAAACTGTGTGTGTGTGTGTGTGTGTGTGTGTGTGTGTGTGTGTGTGTATTTACATTTATAATAATATAAGTAGAGCTAAGAACTTAAATAAGTGACAATTAGTCACCTAATAGTTTGCAAATATTTAAAGAGTATAATTATCAAGGATGAAGAGGAATTATTAGGGTGATATGGGGAAAGAGGAAGGTATTGCTAGAATCATGGAATGAAATTAAGAAAAGGGAAAGTTAGACTGAGTATCAAAAAATATGCTTGAAAATGAGATCTATCAGACCATGGAATCCCTCCAAGGGAAACAGTGGAACTTCATTTCTTGGGACACATTACTGGACACAGTATAAGAAAACGTACTGTAAGGAATAATCCTGACCTGGCCAAAGGGTCAACTAAAGGATCTAATAGGATCCTTCTTGCTCTAATGTCTATAATTCTGTATCTCTGTTAATAAGATACTTTCCTTTATTTTAATTGTACTCTTTCCCAGTCAGTGTCTGACCACTGTCCTGTTCTTATTACAAGTGTCCTTTACCTGCACAAGAATTCCTGATTTGCAATGTCATCACGACCAGGAAGCTATATTGTCTACAATGTTCAAAACTTCTGGAAATCTGGCTAATTGTAACTAGGTGCCTAAATATAGCCCCCAGAAAAAGCCAAGAACCACCAAAGTCGAGTTCAAATGATGGGTCAGAGATATGAACAGCCTATATATTTAAGGGGACTATGAATAATTCAATCAGCCATAAAATTACAGTCCATCATTGTGTTGTTTTTATGTAATGTGAAATTCCATAAACACATCAGGGTTATGCATTATTGCAGGCCTGCACAACTCGTAAAGTGGCAAGGGCCACATTACTCCAAAGAAAACAGCTGAGGGCCGAAAAACTCCAGCCCCACAGAAGCATCCCCCAGCCAGGACCTCCCGGCCCACAGAAACACCCCGCTCCAGCACCGCCCAGCCCTGCAGAAACAAATCCTCCTTTCCCAGTGCCGCCCCACCAAAACACCTGTGGGCCAAAAAGGAAAGTTGGGGCTGGGGAGGTGATACTTGATTTTAAATCAATCAG
Organism: Gopherus flavomarginatus; assembly: GCF_025201925.1. Lineage (NCBI taxonomy): Eukaryota > Metazoa > Chordata > Testudines > Testudinidae > Gopherus > Gopherus flavomarginatus. Next base: position 91,098,818 of record NC_066617.1, read on the forward strand.
GGGCTCCCAGCTGAAGAGGTGGCTGGAAGCTGTCAGGGGCAAATTAAAGGGCCAGGGGCTCCAGCGGCTGGGGGAACCTGGAGCTTTGCGGGGCTGGAGAAGGGATTTAAAGGGCTCAGAGTTCCTGCCGCTGAGGGGAGTCCGAGCCCTTTAAATCCCAACCTCAGCCCATCTGCTGGAGCTGCAGCTGAGATTCAAAGGGCTCTGGGCTGCCTGCAGCCGCCGGGGAGCCCTGAGCCCTTTAAATCTCAGCTGCCACCAGGAATCCTTGCGGGCAGCCCAGAGCCCTTTGATTCCCGGCCGCGGCTGGGATTTAAAGGGCTCTGGGCTCCCCATGGCTGTGGGCAGCTCAGAGCCTTTTGAATCCTGGCCGCAGCTGGGATTTAAAGGGCTCTGGGCTCCCCGCCACAGCCGACAGCCCAGAGCCCTTTGAATCCCAGCCGCGGTTGAGATTTAAAGAGCTCTGGGCTCCCCGCGGCTGCTGGCAGCCCAGAGCCCTATGAATCCCGGCCATGGCTGGGATTTAAAGGGCTCTGGGCTCCCTGCCGCTGCAGGCAGCTCAGAGCCTTTTAAATCCTTGCCACGGCTGGGATTCAAAGGGCTCTGGGCTCCCCGCCGCAGCCGGCAGCCCAGAGCCCTTTGAATCCCAGCTGCGGCTGGGATTTAAAGGACTCTCGGCTCCCTGCCACTGCGGGCAGCCCAGAGCCCTTTGATTCCCCATCGCAGGCGCACATGAGCCTCCACGGGGCAGTATGTTATGCAAGCCTGCATTATTGAATAGTTTGCAATATCAGTGGTTAAAATTCTAATGTGTGTGTGTGCAGACACTCCACTTTTCAACTGTCTGCATGGGTATGAAAGAATTAAGGACAGATTGGAGCAGACTACCTCAAAGGCAGTATGTGGCAGGACCAGGTAGCACAGTAGATTAATGAATTAGTCTTTCACCTATAGAGACTTGGGTTATGTGATAAATAAAAATAACAAAGATTGTCCCATTTACCCATCAGACAGCTACTACAATATTTGAAACAAAAGACAGTGTTTTATCAAGAAAGTAATAAATTGGAATAGGGAAAAGTGATGTAGTTCAGGAGTGAGATACAGATTCAGAGCTGCATGAGGAAAAAGGTACAGCCCTTGCCCAAACCATGGTTTTCAGGCAATAAAGATCCTGCAAAAAACAATCTCCTTGCTCCCCAAGATTCCTCTTGCTTTTCTGCCCAGCAGTTGGGGCCCTATCATTAGGATGCTGTCAATCTACAGGTAGATAGGACCAGCAGGGGAAGTGGGCGTGAGAAATGAATGGTTTTATGTTTTACATGAGTTAGCTTTTTTCCTCTGCATACTGTGACAAAGTTCCTCCTTTACCTTGGTGGGTCCTGAGCTTATTGGCAGATTTGCTCATCTCAGTGATCTTCCCCTCTGGTGGAACCCACAGTCTGGGTCAGCTCCTCCTATGTCTGATCAGGAGTTGCGAGGTTTGGGGAGAACCCGGGCCCACCCTCTACTCCAGGTTCCAGCCCAGGGCCCTGTGGATTGCAGCTGTCTATAGTGCCTCCTGTAACAGCTGCATGACAGCTACAACTCCCTGGGCTACTTCCCCATGGCCTCCTCCAAACACCTTCTTTATCCTCACCACAGGACCTTCCTCCTGGTGTCTGATAATGCTTGATTGTCTGATAATTCCTCAATCCTCCAGTAGTACACCCCCTCAGTCTCAGCTCCTTGCACCTCTTGCTCCCAACTCCTCACACACGATTCCTCTCCTCTGGCTCCTCCCCACCTGACTGGAGTGAGCTCCTTTTTAAACCCAAGTGCCCTGATTAACCTGCCTTGATTGGCTGCAGGTGTTCTAATCAATGTAGCTATCTCCACTGCCTTCTAGAAAGATCTTAATTGGCCCCACGTGCCTTGATTAACCTGGAGCAACTGCCATTTGGTTACCATGGTACTAGGGATTTGTTTAGCCTGGGGCTAACATACCTGTTCCTCAGTACTTTAGTGTAGCCATCTGGCCTTGCCCCATCACAATACATTTAAACTTTACACTTTTAACTGTTTATTTTTTTATTATACAAGTCCTTGTCTTGAATCAGCATATCAAAAATACTGTAATTAAAGTATGATATCACATTTATGAAAGAAAGGGATTGAAGTACTGGATGCAGTATGAAAATCTTGTGCATACATGTGTGGGAATTGTGGCAGTTTCCTTGATACCACATTTCTGTTCTATGAATTAGTAGATTCCATAGGCTACTAGGGTTGCCAAACCTCCCAGTTTTGCCGGGAGTCTCCTGGAATCGGGCTTTAACTCCTGGAGGCTCCTGCAGCCAAACTGGGAGATCGGTCACTAACAATCAGAGGTGCTAAGGCAGGTTCCCTTGCCTGCCTTGGCCCCGTACCACTCCAGGAAGCAACCAGCACATCCCTGTGACCCCTGTGTGTGTGTGGAGGGGGAAAGGTACCACCACACACTGTCCCTGCCTGGATCGCCGACTCTGCAGCTCCCATTGGCCGGGAACTCCAGCCAATAGGAACCACAGAGCAGCACTTGCAGGCAATGCACAGAACGCCCTGCCCGCCCCAGGGACAGCAGGTAAGTGCCTCCCAGATGGAGGATGGAGTCTGCACTCTGCACCCCTCCTGCATTCCAACTCCCTACCCCAGTCAGGAGCCCCCTCCTGCACCCAAACTCCCAACCACAGCCTGAACCCCTCACCCTCTGCCACACTCCCACCCCTTCCCCAGCCCTGAGCCCCCTCTTGCCCCCAAACTCCCTCCCAGAGCCTGCACCCAGCACCCCTCTTGCACCCCAATCCCCTATCCCAGCCCTGAACCCTCTCCAGCATCCAAACTCCCTCCCAAAGCTTGCACCCTGGCCCACACCCACTCCTGCACCCCAACACCCTGCCCCAGGCTCAGCCCGGAGCCACCTCCCACACTCTGAACCCCTCTGTCCCAGCCCAGAGCCCTCATCCCCTCCTGCACGCCAACCCTTGTTCCAGCTCAGTGAAAGTGAGTGATGGAGGGAGGGGCAATGGAGTGAATGGGGCAGGGCCTCAGAGAAGGGGTTGGGCCTCAGGGAAGGGGCAAGGCAAGGGTGTTTGGGTTTGTGTGATTAGACAGCTGGCAATCCTATAGGCTACCCATAGCAAACAAAAAGTACACACATAGTTCCTGGGCACTCACATGACTTATTTTTGGTCTGGACAAAATTGCACTGTTTCTCCTTTCTTCTGTACTTTTTCTCTGCTCTTGCTCTCAAATAAGCATAGCTAAACAAAACCATTATTATAAATGCTGGACATTTCTATTTTGACTCTGGAGCTTAAAAACGTGTGCAACAATATCAAGCCTGCACAGAAACTTGTATTGGTGTAAGCTATATATTAGGAAAGTGTCATCTAAACTGAAGCAATATACATACATAGGGGATGGAAAAGAAAATGTTGCATGTGTGGGTTTACATCCCTATATTAGGTCTCCTGCTATATCCCCTCCTTCTGGCTCCCTGGAATACAAGTAGATATCCTTAGCTTTCCTTGGATTCATTTAGACTCCTTTAGTATCCACTTACTGATATGAAAGTTACTGTACACAACACCCCTAAATTTTTCCCTGTGATTTTAGTTTGCTTCTTATATACCTATGCTATTCATTTTTACTACATCAATAGAGTTTCTCATTAAAAGTAATAAAGATTTTTTTTATTTCTAAGCAATTTGTCCAGCAAATTCTGTTTAAAAACCTATCACCTTAACATAGTAATGAAAAAAATTGTAAGTTGAAAAATTCTTATATAAGATGGCTGCTTTTGTTCTTTAAAATACTGAGCCAGACTGCCATCTATTGGAAAATAAAGATTTTTTACATTATACTGTTTCTAAGGAAAAGTGAAATACAACAGAAACTAGGAAATCTCATTGTCAAAGGCTGTCATTGACACCAATCTATTTCATCATGCTTAAGATAGCCTTGATTTTCTCCTAAAATGAATGCTTGTACATGCAAAGCCTGTTTACTTAGGCTACACATAACATGAAAGATTTGCCCTATGTCTTTTTCTACTCAAATTTCTATTATACATTTTCAAACAAGCATCAGTCCAGTGCTCCTTTCATTCCTTGTTGCTTAGTCAATGTCAATTATTCTTTGAGCAATTTCTTCCGATGCAAACACCGTGTTATCTGATAACTGTGACATGGACTTAGGTGCCTTCGTAGGGCAGTAAGGGAGTATAAAGCCCTTCTAACTCACCTGCACAGGCATCCAGTGCATACCCTAGATGGAGAGTCTATATGGAGTTGTGGAAAGAGAGTATACTCAACAGGGCTGCAATGCCCCAGTGTGAACAAATGGGCAGAAAGCAGTGTAGAGTAAGAACAGCCATGACTTCACCTATCACAACACATAGAGACACATATGCTGTGTCTGACAACAGGCCAACTCAACACATTCCCCCTTCCTTGGCCAACACAGGAGCTCAGGGGGAACTGTGACTCAGAAGGGTGCCTTGGAGTTACAATTCCTCCTGGAACGGCTCATATGAACAACATCCCACAGCCAGGGGCGGCTCTAGGCATTTTGCCGCCCCAAGCATGGCAAGCAGGCTGCCTTTGGCAGCTTGCCTGCGGAGGGTCCACTGGTCCCATGGCTTCAGCAGACCTCCTGCAGGCTTGCCTGGGGGACGTCCGCCGAAGCCACAGGACCAGTAGAACCTCCACAGGCACGCCTGTGGGAGGTCCACTGAAGCCGCCAGATCAGCAGACCCTCCACAGGCAAGCCTGTGGAAGGTCCACCAAAGCCACAGGATCAGCGGACCCTCCACAGGCACGCCTGCGGGAGGTCCACCGAAGCCACGGGATCAGCGGACCCTCCACAGGCATGCCTGCGGGAGGTCCACCGAAGCCGCGGGATTAGCGGACCCTCCACAGGCACGCCTGCGGGAGGTCCACCGAAGCCGCGGGACCAGCGGACCCTCCACAGACAAGCTGTCGAGGGCAGGCTGCCTGCCGCCCTCACGGCGACCGGCAGAGCGCCCCCAGTGGCCTCCCGCCCCAAGCACGCGCTTGGCATGCTGATGCCTGGTGCCGCCTCTGCCCACAGCCAAAGTTTCAAATAAAGGCTCAAATGGGCCATTAACTAGCAAGGAATTGATGATCAACAACTTGTACTGTGGATATTTTGTGGTAGATTAATTTAGATTAACAAATCAGTTATTTTAATAGTTACTTTTAACTAATATTAAATCCAAAAAACTGCATTAAAATAAAGTTAAAGGTGCAAAGTCAAGCACTCAAAGTTGGGAATATCTAGAATTAAGCTGTAACTTTAATTTGGCCTTCCTGTGTGTATGCATTGTGATACAGTCTTTAATTAAGCACAAAATCAATCAAGGAACCAAAGGCCATGAAGAAAAGAAATTCCTTAATTGTCTATACACCAATTCTAGGCGCCTGTGTAACAAACAAAAGGAATTGGAATTGCTCATTTATGAATATAAATTCTATCTAGTTGGTATTACTGAAACCTGATATGATGATCTGCACAACTAGACTGTTAAAATCAATGGTTATAACCTAATTAGGAAGGAATGAGTGGGCAAAAGGGAAGGAGGAGTGGCATTACTTGTTCCCAATCATTTATAGCTCTGAAAAAAATTACGTTGAACGCTTTTGGAGCAATTTCTTAATAAATAAAGCAGAAGATTACTAGTTGGTGTCTACTGCAGAACACCAAATCTCACTAGGGAACAGGGTGACTGCTTCCTTGCACATCTGTCTACAACATATAGAAAAAAAAAGCTGTGTGATCATGGAGGAATTAAATTTGAGTGACATATGCTGGAGGTCTCATGATGCCAGTACTAAAATATCATTGGAATTTCTAAACATAATAGATGACAACTTCCTAATTCAAAAAGTGTTGAAACCAACACAAAGGAATTCTATTGTAGACTTTGTTCTAACATATCAAGAAGAAATGATCACAGAAAATTAATGGTACCTTAGGTGACTTGATCACATTTGTATTATATATGGTGCTTTAAGAGATCCAATTTCACAAAGCTGAAAACAATTATGAGACAAATAAGCTGTGAGGAAGAATTTACTCAGAAAAAATGTGAATGATAATTGGGGACTCATCCTATATAATTAATTATATCTTTTTTTTTAATAATAGTACAAATTAGTTGATAAAGGTAACTGTGTAATATATGTAAACTTCTCTAAGGCATTTCACTTCGTATAGCATGACATTTTGTTAAAAAAGCTAGAATGATATAAAATTAACATTGCACATATTACATGGATTAAAAACTGACTAACTGATAGATCTCAAGTGTAATTATAAACAGGGAATCATCATTGAGGGTGATTGTTTCCAGTGGCATCCCACAGGGATCAGTTCTTGTTCCTATGTTATTTAATGTTTTACCAATGACTTGGAAGAAAACATAAAATGAACTGATAAGGTTTGCAACTGACACAAAAATTGGGTGAGTGGTAAATAATAAAGAGGGCAGGTCACTGATTCAAAGCAATCTGGATCACTTGGTAAACTGGGAGCAAGCAAACAATATGCATTTTGATTTGGTTAAATGTATGCATCTAGGAACAAAGAATGTAGGCGATACTTACAGGAGGGGGGTTCTATCCCAGGAAGAGGTGACTTTGAAAAAGATTTGGGAGTCATGGCAGACAATCAGCTGAACATGAGCTCCCACTGTGATGTTGTGGCCAAAAGGGCTTATCCAATCATTGAGTAGGAATAAAGAGGTTATTTTATCTCTGCATTTGGGACTGGTGTGACTGCTGCTGAAATACTGGTGCCCACAATTCAGGAAGGATGCTGATAAATTGGAGAGGATTCAGAGAAGAGCCACAAGGATGATTAAAGGATTAGAAAACATGCCTTATACTCACAGACTCAAAAAGCTCAATCTATTTAGCTTAACAAAGGGTAAGGAGTGACTTGATTACAGTCTGTAAGTACCTACATGGGGACCAAATATTTAATAATGGGCACTTCAATTTAGAAAGGTATAGCATATACAAAGAAAGGTATAACATGATCCAATGTCTGGAAGTTGAAGCTAGACAAATTCAGATAGGAAATAAGGCATAATTTTTTAATGGTGAGAGTAATTAACCATTAGAACAATGTACTACAGTAGAGTCTCCATTACTGACAATTTTAAAATCAAGATTGAATGATTTTCTAGAAGATCTGCTCTAGAAATTATTTGGGGGAAGTTCTCCGGCCTGTGTTATACTGGAGGTCAGACTAGATGATCACAATGGTCCCTTCTGACCTTGGAATCCATGAATCTATGAACACTGGGGACAAAGTGCTCCCAGACTGATTGGCAGCCAGGGAGAGACCTTATGAATTACAATTACCTGGAAATTACTGGTGAGTAAGCCTAATTTCAGTACCAGGCAAACTGGTTGAAACAATAGTAAAGAACAGAATTATCAGAAACACAGATGAACATGATTTGTTGAGGGTAGAATCAATATGTCTTTTGTAAAGGGAAATCATGCCTCACCAATTATTAAAATTCTTTGAGGACGTCAGCAAGCATGTGCACAAGGGCGATCCAGTTGATATAATGTACTTGGACTTTCAGAAAATCTTTGACAATGTCCTACACCAAAGGCTCTTAAGCAAAGTAAGCAGTCATTGGAGAAGAAGGAAGGTCTTCTCATGGATCAGTAACTGGTTAAAAAACAGGAAACCAAGGGTAGAAATAAGTAGTTGTTTCCACATTGGACAGTGGTAAATAGCAGGGTCCCCCAAGAATATATACTGGGACCTATGCGTTCAACATATTCATAAATGATCTGGAAAAGAGGGCTAACAGTGAGATGGCAACATTTGCAGATTATACTAAATTATTCAAGATAGTTATGTTCAAAGCTGACTGCAAAGAGTGACAAAGGGATCTCACAAAACAGAGTGACTAAGCAACAAAACCCAGATAAAATTAAGTGTTGATAAATGCAAAGTAATGCACATTGGAAAACATAATCCCAACTATGCATACAAAATGATTGGGTCTAAATTAGCTGTTACCAGTCAAGAAAGAGATACTGGAGTCATTGTGGATAGTTTCCCGGAAGCATCTGCTTAATGTGCAGCAGCAGTCAAAAAAGCTAACAGATATTAGGAACCATTAGGAAAGGGATAGATACTAGGTCAGAAAATATCAAAATGCCATTATATAAATCCATTGTATGTCCAGACCTTGAATACTGTGTGCAGTTCTGCTTGCCCCATCTTATATATTAGAATTGGAAAAATACAGAGAAGGGCAACAAAATTGATTATGGGTATAGAACACTTCTAGATGTGGAGAAATTACAAAGGCTAGGACTGTTCATTTTAGAAATGAGAAGAACTAAGGGGTAATATGATAGCAGTCTCTACAATCATGAATGGTGTGGAGAAAGTGAATAGGAAAATTTATTTACTCCTTCACATAACACAAGAACCAGGTTCACCCAATGAAATTAATAGGCAGCAGATTTAAAACAAACGTAAGGAAGTATGTCTTCACACAATGCACAGTCAACCTGTGGAACTCATTGCAGGGAATGTTGTGAAAGCCAAAAGTACAACTGGGCTCAAAAAAGGATTGGGTAGGTCTACGGAGGCTAGGTCCATCAATGGCTATTAGCCAAGATGGTCAGGGGCACAACCTTATGCTCTGAGTGTTCCTAAACTTCTGACTCCCAGAAGCTGGGAGTGGACAACAGGGGATGGATCACCTGATAACTGCCCTGTTCTATTCATTCCCTCTGAAGCATCTGGCACTTGCAACTGTTGGCAGTCAGGAAACTGAGCTAGATGGACCATTGGTCAGACCCAGTATGGCCATTCTTATATTGTTATGAATCTGAAATGGAGATGACAGCTGAAGAGAGGACAGCAGCCCATTAGGGTAAAGAGACTTTTCCCCCTGGAAACTGATGAAGGACAGTATTATAGAACAGCCTCTACATCCTGCAAAGCCTCCTGCCTCCAAGGTATGATATTGTTTATCAGATTAGCCCATCAAAGGGATACCACCGCTTAGTAAAGTGAAAGAAAATCTGTTTCAGTATATTTTCTTTGTATTTACCTTTGTATTTACCATAGCTGTTAAAATTCTTATATTAGAACTGTATTATCTGAAGGTGGCAGCTGACTTTGTTTCCTTTGAGAACACAAATAGCCCAGTTCAGCCACCTTATTCCAAGAGCAGTCCCACTGATTTCACTCAATGAGCAAGGTACAATTCAACATAAATAACTGGCAGAATCAGGTTTAAAGGAAGCAATCTTGTTACTGTACAATAAGAAACTAATCCTGGGAACTTTTATTCACAGGAATAGTCCTATTTAAGTCAAATTTCTAACTAAAACCATTGAAGTCAATGGCTACTAATGTCAATAAAGAGGTACAGTACCAGATCCTATTGCTTTAATGCTATTAATTCCTTTGCATACCCATATATTTTTAATCCTGTATGAGGATGGAGTTGAAGATGCTCAGCATCTTACAGGACTGAGTCTTTTGTGTGTGGTCCTGTGAGCACTTAGTACTAGGTATAATAGTTGACTGACTTCAGAGGTATTCCTCACAACAGAAAGCTCTATGCTCTGTTGTAACTATTTGCAGGATGCAGCCTATAAACTAGACTATAAACCCTCTACTCACATTGGCGAGCAGTTTCTCATGAAAACCGTGCCATTGAAGTCGTTGTGTGAGTAACTGCTTACCAGTAGCGGTTCATAATCTGGTCCTATATTTGTAAAACACACACACACTATATACTTTTACAGATACTTAGATTTCTTATATCAGTCTTCTTTATATTACTTCCTTTTTTAATTCTTAAATGTACAATAAGTAATGTAAAATATAATTGAAAATGTTAATTTGATATCCCCTCTTACTTACTATAAGTTTAGTTTGGATTCCATTGCTCATAAATTCTTCTTCTGATATCTTACTAAAATTGTCCAGATAGTGGTCTGATATTGTATGACACAGATCTTCAAAAGAATATTCTTTTTCTTGGCACAGTTTGATTTCATCTAAGAGCTTTGATAACTCTCCAGTCACAGCTTCACCTTTTAAAAAACAGATATAATTAGTTAGAATAATTAGAATTTAAGGGGGATTTTTGTTGCTAAAAAGTAATGCAAAACTTTTGAATCTTGGGGTAGATATAATGGTACCAAGATTATTCCCTACATTGCATGCCTTATAATCTATATCTTGACTCTGACAGACAACCCTGAATAAAGGATAGTGTAATGGAGCCATCAGATGAGCACTGAGAGGCATTCTACATCCTCTGCTTTCCTCTGTACACTGTGTGCCACTGTGGATGGGGCATTGGCCATGACTCAACCTTCTCTCTGCCCTCTAAGCCTGAAAAACTGCAGCTAGTGAAGAAAGCCAACATTCATCTCTAGAATGGGGAACCTGCTATAACCACGCAAAATGCTTTGCATTGGCTACCTGTTTATATCTGTGGGCAATTAAGGTGTTGGCTAGGTTCTATAAGACTCCATCTGTCTGTCCCTGGGATCAAACTCTCTAGGATTTGTGACAAGATGTTTTCAGTGAAAAAAAAAATAATACTAGAACCTGCTCCCTCTAGCAGTCTACCAAAAATCCAAGTTTGGTGAGTTTCAGGGTATTGCAGGATTAAGGGCCCAGTTATTAAATTCTTTACTTTGAAGATGTTATTCCTTTGTTAATGGCTACCTTTAGTGATGCAAGGTCCACAGCTGATGAGGCAGTGGGGATCATGAATTAATTAGGGCCAGCCATATTCTAATATTCTTACTCACATTGAATAGCACTTTATTCTGAAAGCAGTCCATTGAAATCAGTAGGACCTCTTCCAGAGTAAGGTGCTATTCAGCATGAGTAATAGTATCAGAACCTGGCCCTAAACAAATGTCTTTTCCACTGTATGTACAAAACCATTTCCTTCAACAGAAAGGACCAGATTGTAAGTGACCGTGGTAAGGGGCCACACAAGAAGTCTCCTTCACTTGCCCAAGTGCGCAAGGGTTTCCCTCAGCAGAAGGCCCTTTACTCTCTGTGCGTTAGCTCAAAGCCAGCACTATGCATAAGCAGACTAAGAAATTGCTTAGGGCCCCAAGCAGCTCAAAGTGACCCCCCATTTGCTTTTTTAGTATGTGTTGTGTGGTGACTCAAAAAATATTCCTGCTTAGAACCCCAATAGGCAAGCACCACCTCTGCTCTAGCTAGTACAAGGACTGCTCCATACTGCTCCCCCTTGGGGAGTAAGATGCTGAAAAAGAGGGACTTCTCCACTTTCTCACCAGTCCACAGAGTGGTGCCAGTGCACTGAGGAAGAGCAATCTAATCCCTCCTAATGGATGGAGCAGCTTGTACAATGTGTGGGTGCTTAAAGAAGCCTCAAACAGATTGTGCCTGCCTGAGACACAGTCTCCTTGGTGTGCTTCCTGGTGCAGCTCAGCACTGCCCCCTATGCAGGGTAAGGCATAAATGTCAGGATCTAGCTCAGAATAATTTTTAAAAATCCAAAGAAGGCCAAAGTTATGACTGAAACTTTCAAAATCATCAGCAGGAGCTATATGTTAAATTCTCTCATTTGGCTTTGAAAATCCATGGACTTCTTATATTCAAAACTCCCATTAACTACAGTGGGATTTTTGCACAAAAATTATGGGTATAACATGGTTCAGAATCAGGATATTTAATCCTTCATATTTTGCTTTCTGATTAGAAAACAGAAGTTAATAAAAATGCATGTTGTAATAAAGAAAATAAGATGAAAATTAGAGAGATCAATATTAAAACCAAGTCTCTGTGTCTTTTTTAAAAAGTCCAGTTAAAGAAAACTAAACAAACAAAATTAACAATTTTTTCTTACATTATTCACATCCTAAATGTGGAAAAAAGGAATGTAAGACCAAGATCTTACTATTAACAAGAAAGGAAACTTTATGCTTAAATTTATATTAATTAATTTCAGGCCACATTCTAATACTCTCTTTTGTTAACTAGAACCTTACTCTAGGAATGATCCCACTGAAGTCAAAGGGGCTACTTGTGGAGTAAGGTACTACTCAACTTGACTAAGAATATCAGAATCTGGCCCTCAGGAGTAAGTTGAGTTTTCTGGTGAGTCTAGATCAGGGGTAGGCAACCTATGGAACGCATGCCAAAGGCGGCACGTGAGCTGATTTTCAGTGGCACTCACACTGCCTGAGTTCTGGCCACCGGTCTGGGGGGGTTCTGCATTTTAATTTAATTTTAAATGAAGCTTCTTAAACATTTTAAAAATCTTATTTACTTTACATACAACAATAGTTTAGTTATATATTATAGATGTACAGAAAGAGACCTTCTAAAAACATTAAAATGTATTACTGGCACACAAAACCTTAAATTAGAGTGAATTTATACGAAGACTCGGCACACCACTTCTGAAAGGTTGCCGACCTCCGCTCTAGATCCTCCTTGTAGGGAAAGAAAGCAGTAAAAGTGAAAAGATAAAGCTTTATTGCTAGAGAGTACTTTGGAATTTCACTTAGGGGAATGTTTCTTTTTGGGGTGACAAGAGCCAAGCTTAGTTATGGGGAGCATCTACAGCAGGGATGTTTCTAAATAGAGAGTGGAAGTGCATCATAACAGGAGACACTTAACTGTGGAAGTGGATGAGGGGGAAGGGAAGTATTAAACTCTGGTCCTGTGCAGTGTGTGTGTGTGTGTAACCTGAGGGGAAAGCAGGGACCACAGTAATGGTTATGGTACAAGAAAGTGATGGTGTAAAAATTCTCTGCATGGAGAATGGGAGCGCATCATATAAAAGTGATCTTTATGGGGAGCAAGGGGAATAAAGGGGAAGCTAGCTGTATGGGAAAGCAAGAATAAACTGTGTTGGGCACTTAAAGGGGAAGTGCCAGCAAAGCCCTGTAGCACATAGAGATGTTTCTATTTTGCTTTGGTGTGAAAGTTGTACCTTAACATTAAACAAATTAAAAAGAGATAAGACAGACTCATTATAATGTATTATGGTCCATTAGTATCTCTTTACTTCCTACAAAACACTCATTACGGTGTATATTGCAAATATTAGAAAATCAGCTATTCTATTTATTGGAGTGTGGAGGCAAGCTTATTAGTCTCCCTGAGGAATAAAGCTTCTAATGTCAATATCTTCCTTTATTTCCTCTCTCTCTAATGTATATTAGTATAAAATAAACTTTTATTAGTAGTATAAATATATTATTTGAGAGATAATCTTTGGCATAGGTTCTGCAGTCATAAAACAGAAATATTTACTTTTAGTCGTTTGTGATGGAGAAACTTCTGGGGATAAAATGCAAGACTGATGTTCTGTCACTAGGCATTCCTGTGTGGGTTCGTCCAAAATGGTTGCATTTCCTGTTTTTATATATTCTGTAATTAAAAAGACACACACACACATACACACCACAACTCTTAAATTCATAATTTTTCCAACAAAAAATATGTTAACTTTTTTCTCATGAAAAGGTATTTCTATTTTTCACTTTCCCATACACAATCATTCACAAATGACTGCTGTGGAGTGTTATTTATTTTAAATATTGTAAAGCATCATAATGGCCAACCAGTCACCTCATTTAATTTGCTGAAAATATTAAAACTTCATTTTAGAACTAATCAATTTTGACTTCTGCAATGATTTTTTCCCTCTCTCTGTCTGTATTTAAAATGCACATATCAAATGCTCTATTCTATTATTATTGTTGAAAGACATTTTTCAATCTTTGTTTTTTAAATTGATATTTATTTTTATTAAAATAAGCTAATGAATGTAAACAAAATTATATTGCTTATTAATATTTTGGAGATCAAATATACCATGTTACATGCACATGCAAGCACAACATCCTCCTAAACTTTATTTTAGTTGGCAGTCTAGAAAATGAAGTATTCTAAAGTTTAACTCCTTGATTTGATCCGTACCCTTTCCACCTTCAAATCTCTCCTCAAGACTCAACTCTGCCGCAATGCTTATGAGAGATCAGCCAGTTTATTATAGCTAGAATGATGATCAGATGAAGCTAGATTTAATTTATTATAACAAATATGCAAATATACATATTGTATATATTTGATTGTCTTAATACATGTTTGTACACTGCCTAGCACAATGAGATACTGATCCTGAATGAGGCCTCTCTGTGTTATTGTAATATAAACATTAAATAAGAACAATACATAATAAGTTAACTTGTGCTACATGACTTCATTTTTCTAAGTGATTCAGTTTAGACAAAGATAGTTTAGATTTAGTTTAGACTAAAATATTTTGACTCCTCACCCTTTTGGTTTCATGTTATCTGCTTATGCAGATACACCAATAACGGGAGGAGATATTTACACATATTGTAACACATAGAAGAGAACCACAAGAAGTTAACTCATTGGTATCTCACTTGTAGTGTGGGCAGTTATTCTATAAATCAATAACTGGTTTATTTCCTTGATAGTGAAATCTTCCCAAGCTGTTTAATATCCATGGTCAGCAACATATTAATTTAGCCTGGTTATGAAATTTAGTAATAACAACAACAAGAACAGTAATAATAAAATAAATAATAAACCCCAACATTAAAAATAACCCTCTGAGGCAAAAACTGGGACTAGCAAGGAAATAATATATGTCAAGTAAAGCATTTTATCTTTCAGAATTCTTTGAAGATTTTTACAAGTGTATGTTTCCTGGGTGACATTTATAAACTCTCTTGACTAGCAATTTTCTCCTGGCTAGACTGTCATATTGTTAGGGATTTTACCCCAGACGGCAAAGTTTGTTGTTTGACCGCGAGAGAGACAGGCAACACCAGCAAGGTTTGATTAAAAGCTTTTTTATGACAAGTGCACGCATTAATAGAGAGCAGCTTGTTTTTAGAGAGAACCAGCTTTTAATCAAACCTTGCTGGTGTTGCCTGTCTCTCTCGCGGTCAAACAACAAACTTTGCCGTCTGGGGTAAAGTCCCTAACAATATGTTCCCCTTTCTTTATAGAATGAGGATGTGATGGGGTATACAAACCCCACAGTGGGCAACAAGGAGTTAAGGGCTGCTCTGGGCTCAGCCTGCCCTGCCCTGTCACACTGGCAAGAGATGCATAAACTGGAGGAGGAGTTAAAAGGGAGCAGAAAAGCTCACTTGTGGTCAGACCAGAGAAGAGAGAGGATATCTAACTTGCAGCTTGTGAGAAAAGGGCTGAGGGAAGACAGAAGCTCTTCCCTCAACAACTGCCTGAAGGTCCCTCCCTGATGGAAGAGATGACCTGCTTCTGTTATGCCCAGAGAGGGAGGCATTCCTCCCCCGCCCCATCTACTAATCAAGTTTATTTGTGCCGGCTTCCTGTGTTTTGTTTATGGAATACCCCAGAAGCAGAGAGATTTGGAACTGATATGAATGTAGGGCCAGGGCATGAGAGAAGGCAGCCGCCACCCCAAGAGGGAGAGAACTACTATGCCATGCCCAGCTGTTCAGAGGTGCCAAGTGATCAGCTGTCCCCCTTCACAGCCTCCTGTTACAGATTGTGAACTTTGAACAATAGGAGGTAGTAGGAAGTGGCACAGGGAGGGCAGCTTTAAGATGCTCCTGGGTGTTAGACCTGTCTGTTGCCTGCAGAGGGCCCTGGGCCAGATCCTGATGGAGTGGGAGGCTCCCCTACCAAACCCTCCCTCTGCATATCAAAAGGCCTAAGGCCTGACCAAGTGAAGACCATCACAGTGGGAAACATAACAAGTGATAATACACTCTGAAATCCATCTTAATCGTCTCTGTGTAGAAATAGTGGATCCCTTAGATCTGTCCACAATGGAGATAAATAGTCTGGGAGACACCCTGTCATAAACAGATAAGTAAGAGTTAACAGAACAAAAGTGCTTCATATCTCTTTTGCCTGGAAAGGGTTAACAAGAACAGTGAGCCTGGCTGTCACCTGACCAGAGGACCAATCAGAGGACAGGACACTTTCAAATCTTGAGGGAGGGAAGTTTGTGTGTGCTGTTAGTGTTTGGTTGTTGTTCACTCTGGGGGCTCAGAGGGACCAGACGTGCAACCAGGTTTCTCTCCAATCTCTCCGATACAGGCTCTTTTAAGTTGAGAATAGTGAGTACTAGGTAGATAAAGCGAGTTAGGCTTATGGTTGTTTTCTTTATTTGCAAATGTGTATTTGGCTGGAAGGAGTTCAAATGTGTATTTGGCTGGAAGGAGTTCAAATTGTACTTGAATACTTAGGCTGGGAGGGTATTCCCAGTGTCTATAGCTGAAAGACCCTATACCTATTCCATTTTAAATTTACAAAGATAATTTTTACTGTTTTTCTTTCTTTAATTAAAAACTTTTCTTGTTTAAGAACCTGATTGTTTTTTATTCTGGTGAGACCCCAGGGGACTGGGTCTGGAGCCACCAGGGAATTGGGGGGGAGAAAGGAGGGAAGGGGGAGAGAGAGTCTAATTTCTCTGTGTTAGGATTACTGTCTCTCTATGGGGAACTATCGTGTATTTTAGGGCAAGGATTGTGAAGTCAGTCTGGAAAAATACTGGAATCCTTGTAATAGTCATGTGACTGACTGAACTTTAGTTAACCTTGAATTGTGAAGTAAACAAAGCCGTTAATGGTGCCCGTATGTCTGCTGCTTTGTGCATGCTATGCGCGTTATATTTTTCCTGGTCCAATTAAATGGCCAGTATGTATGATGTTAGCATACATGATTGATGCTTATGTAATCAGATCTAACTATATAAGGGAGTAGTAGAAAAAATAAAGGGCTGATCTGACTTGCTTGCAGCTGTGTTGACTGTGTGAATTTTCTTCGCTTCGCATGCGATACCACATCTCTCTAGTGAGAATCTGGGAGGGGAACAGAGAAGGAGGGGGGAAGGTGCATTTTCCTCTCTGTTTTAAAGATTCAAGGAGTTTGAATCACAGTGATCTTCCAGGGTAACCCAGGGAGGGGAAGCCTGGGAGAGGCAACAGTGAGGGAAAGAGTTTACTTTCCTTGTGTTAAGATCCAGAGGGTCTGGGTCTTGGGGGTCCCCGGGCAAGGTTTTGGGAGGACCGGAGTGTACCAGGCACTGGAATTCCTGGTTGGTGGCAGCGCTACAAGTTCTAAGCTGGTAATTAAGCTTAGAGGAATTCATGCTGGTACCCCATCTTTTGGACGCTAAGGTTCGGAGTGGGGAATTATACCATGACATTCCCAAAATGATTTGGTCCTATCTGGATAGAAGGCCAATGCTCTTCTGACATATAAGGTATGCAAAGAAGCTTCCTGTCCTGAGCTATGTGGTTTTTGGGGAAAAAATGGTTCTGGTTTATATGAAATTCAGATGATTCCTTAGGTAGGAATTTAGGGTCTGGACATAGAGAAACCCTGTCCTTAAAGAATACTGTAAGGGAGGATCAGCTAACAACACCCTCATTTTCCTAACTCTGAGAGCTGATGTAATGACTATTAACAAGGCAATCTTCCCAGACAGGTTCAGTAAGAAACAGATTGCCATTGGTTCAAATGGGGGTCTTGTGAGACCTCTGAGAACTAGATTAAGATAACAAACTGGAGTGGGAGTCTTTACTTAAGGGAAGAGGTTCTTCAGCCCTCTAATGAACCTTACAGTTGTAAGGTGAGAAAACCCTTCCACTAGAAAATGAAAAACTGTTATCACAGCCAAATGAACCTTGATTAAACTACTTGATAAACCCGTTTTATTCAGCTGTAGCAGATAATCCAGGATAAGTGAAAGTGAAGAAGACTCAGGTGCAAGTCGCTGATTTTCACACTGTTAAATCTTTTCCACTTCTAAAACTAAATATTATGGGTAACTTCTTTTCTGCTGTTTAAAAATACCTGCTGTACCTCTTCAGAACAAGTAGATTCTGTCCCTGAAAATCACTGATGAGCCACACTTGGAAACAGAGAATGTATAGGTTGGGATGAAGTACTTGGCTGACATCCTGGTAGAGGAGACAAGGGATGCACAAAAGATTGATTGCCAGACAAGGAGACAGTTTAAACAAGTAAGGGTACCATGTTTGTCTTGGCCATGTTACAACTATTAGGATAACCTTGGCTTTATCCTGCCTGATCTTGTTCATCACCCTTAAAATTAGAGGCATTGGGGGAAACATGTAATACAGACCCTTCAACCAAGATAAAAGGAAGGCATCCCCCAGGAAATGCGGGTCTCAATCCCTTCTTGAACAGAACAGATGGCACTTCCTGTTTGTGGCAGTGGTGAAGAGGTCCACCTGTTCAAAATATATCATCTAGTATTCATGGATCCAATTCCCATTTGTAGTCCTGGGAGAAGTGCCAGCTGAGAACACTGGCCAGGGAGATTTGCACTCCAGGAAGGTATATTGTTGAAATGTGAATGTGATGGACTATGCACCAACTGCATATCTTTACTGCTTTGACACATAGAGAGGTGGACCTTGCTCTGCCTTGCCTGTTAATATAAAACATGCAGGCTACATTGTCTGCCATGATTTTGAAAGACTTTCCTGTAACGAGAAACTGAAAATGAAGACAGGCACTCCTGACTGCCTTTCATTCCAATAGAAACTAAATGAATTATTTGCTTCAGTCTTCATGGCTGAGGATGTTAGGGAGATTTCCAACCCTGAGCCATCCTTTATAGGTGACAAATCTGAGGAATTGTCACAGACTGAAGTGTCACTAGAGGAGGTTTTGGAATTAATTGATAATTTAACAGTAACAGTAACAAGTCACTGGGACCAGATGGCATTCACCCAAGAGTTCTGAAAGAACTCGAATGTGAAATAGCAGAACTATTAACTATGGTTTGTAACCTGTCCTTTAAATCAGCTTCTGTATGCAATGACAGGAAGATAGCTAATGTAAGGCCAATATTTAAAAAGGGCTCTAGAAGGGATCCCGGCAATTACAGATCGGTAAGTCTAACATCAGTATTGGGCAAATTTGTTGAAACAATAGTAAAGAATAAAATTGTCAGACACATAGAAGGACATAAATTCTTGGGCAAAAGTCAACATGGTTTCTGTAAAGGGAAATCATGTCTTACTAATCTATTAGAGTTCTTTGAAGGGGTCAACAAACATGGACAAGAGGGATCCAGTGGACATAGTGTACTTAGATTTCCAGAAAGCCTTTGACAAGGTCCCTCACCAAAGGCTCTTACATAAATTAAGTTGTCATGGGATAAGAAGGAAGATCCTTTCATGGATTGAGAACTGGTTAGAAGACTCGGAACAAAGGGTAGGAATTAATGGTAAATTCTCAGAATGGAGAGGGGTAACTAGTGATGTTCCCCAAGGGTTAGTCCTAGGACCAAGCCTATTCATAAATGATCTGGAGAAAGGGATAAACAGTGAGGTGACAAAGTTTGCAGATGATACTAAACTGGTCAAGATAATTAAGACCAAAGCAGACTGTGAAGAACTTTAAAAAGATCTCACAAAACTAAGTAATTGGGCAACAAAACGGCAAATGAAATTTAATGTGGATAAATGTAAAGTAATGCACATTGGAAAAATAATCCCAACTATACATACAATATGATAGGGGCTAATTTAGCTACAACTAATCAGGAAAGAGATCTTGGAGTCATCGTGGATAGTTCTCTGAAAAGGTCCACGCAGTGTGCAGCGACAGAGTGTAGGTGCATCTCTCATGTGGACCGCCGGCCTTGTGCCCTGCATCCCCCTAGATGCACTCCCCAACCGATTAGGGAAGCGTCTGTGGTGAGCATGAGCATTGGGGATTGTTTCTGGAAGGAAACCCCCATGCAGAGGTCTTCTAGTCTTGTCCACCAATGTAGGGAAGCTACAACCTTGGGAGGAGGAGTTAGCAGCATCCCTAAAATGTGTCTGTTGAGTTTGAAATTGAAATTGAGCCAGCCCTGAAGACATCTCATGTGTAGCTTGGCATACTGAACCACGAAGATGGTGGCTGCCATGTGACCAAGGAGCTGTAGACAGATTCTTGCCTGTGTCCTGGGACGAATAGAGAGCGTGTGTATGAGCTGTGTGATAGCAAGGAATCTGTGATATAGGAATGAGGCCCTGCTCTGGATTGAGTCGAGATGAGCTCTGATGAACTCGATCTGTTTTGTAGGTGTCAGGGTGGATTTTTGGATGTTTATTTGGAGGCCTAGGCTGTGAAAGAGGGAGATGGCAAAACGGGTAGCTTGAAGTGTCTCGCCATAGCCAATCATCCAGGTAGGGGAACAGCGTGATCCCATGTTTGCCGAGGTGAGCCATGACAACAGCTAGAGTCTTGGAAAAAACTCTCGGTGCTGTGGAGAGTCCGAAAGGAAGAGCTCTGTATTGAAAATGGTTGTGACCGATTGTGAATCATGGGAAGCATCTGTGAGCTGGATGAATTGATATATAAAAATAAGCATCCTGTAGATTGAGGGCTGTGAACCAGTCTCCTTGATCCAGTGCAGGTATTATTGTGCCCAGTATGACCATCTTGAATTTTTGTATCCTCACAAATTTGTTCAGTTGGCATAGAACTAGTATAGGCCTCCATCCCCGGGACCTTTTCTGAGTCAGAAAGTAATGGGAGTAGAAACCTTTCCCTTGATGTTGCGCTGACACAGGTTCCACTGCACCTAGTTGTAGAACTTGCGCCACTTCTGTGCGAAGTAAGTGCTTGTGAGAAGAGTCTCTGAAGAAGGACAGGGAAGGGGGAAGGATAGAAAGGTAGGATATAAATGGGATAGAGTAACCGGACTGAACTATTTCAAGGACACAGAGGTCCTGTATAATCCGCTGCCAGGCATTTTGGAAACTCTGGAGGCGGTGGCCAAATGGGCAAGGGGTGGTCATGCAGACCCTGGACTAATGTTTCAAAATTGTTGTTTATTCCCTGATGGACGGGAGGTCGTTGCTTCAGATTGATTTTGTCTGTGCTTAGGGGGTCTAGCGCGATTCCTAGTTATGTCGTATGGTCTGGGTTGAGGACGATAATACTGTTGTGTGCGTGGTCTTTGATAGGGTTGGTATTGTTGTCTCCTGGGAAGAGATGGGTGAATGCCCAGGGTGTGCAGTGTCACTCTAGAATCTTTCTTGGTGTGAAGGAGTTCATCAGTTTTTTTGGAGAAAAGTTTGTCCCTATCAAAGGGGAGATCCTCCAATTTGGTTTGCAGTTCTTTAGGAATGCCAGATGCAGACAGCCATGAAGATCCACGCATAACCACAGCAGTTGCAGTAGTATGGGCTGCTGTGTCTAGAGATGCCTATAGAGTCATTCTGGAAATCAGTTGGCCCTCAGTCAGGATTGATTTGAAGTCTGCTCTCCTATCCTCTGGAATGTAGGAGGCAAATTCAAAAAATTTATTGTAATTATCAGTCATAGTTGGCGAGGAGGTCAGAATAGTTTGCAATTCTGAATTGTAGAGTGGATGATGAATAAACCCTGTGACCCAAGACATCTAGGTGTCTAAGGTCCTTGTCTTCCAGGGTGGGCCGATATTGTGACTGTTTCGTCCTCTGTGCAACTGCATCCATGACAAGAGAGTTCGATGGTGGATGAGAAAATAGGAAGTCAGCATCCTTAGCAGGGACATAGTATTTACGTTAGGCCTTTTTGCAAGTTGGTACTAAAGAAGCTGGGGTTTGCCAGAGAGTGTCAGCTGGTTCCAGAAGTGCTTCGTTTATAGGGAGCGCTATCTTTGAGGGTGAAGACGGTTGAAGGATTCTGAGGAGTCTGTGTTGTGTCTCCTGAACCTCTTCTAAGGGGATATCTTGACTGAGTGCTACCCGTGAGAAGTTCTTGAAATTGTTTATAGTCATCCACGTTCTGTGGAGGCGAAGGGAAGAGGTCTCTGTCCGGGGCTGATGGAGAGTTAGGGGTCGGTGAGTCAGGATATGGTGCATAGCTTGCAGTCTCAGAAGGGGGCTCAGGCACCTTAGAAGTGGATGGAGCTGTAGATCGAAGCACAGAAGGAGGATGATTGGTAGGAGGATGTGGCCAAGGGTACCACTGAGGCCAAGGCATAGGGTAGGAGAACCCAGGTGCCACCCATGGGGGGGTGAAGTAGGGAAACTGAGGCTGGTTGCCTTGAGCTGTGACCTGATGTGGGAGAGGTTCCGGTGGAGGAGGAGAAGCAGGAGGGGAGAACTCTGCCTGCTGCTGTAAATTGAGCTCGCTCTCAGTAAAGGTAGCCAGTTCAGGTGGAGAGAGCGGCTGTTCAAAAAGTGAGCCCTGTGTATCTAGGAGTGGAGAGAGAGGTCATGTTGAGTGAGAAACTGTTGGTCCTGCTCCCGTGGCTGTGCTGAGCCTGCTCTGTGCTCTAGCACATTATTGAAAGTGAAAGTGACAGCGGTGCCGCGGACCACTTGGAAGTGCCCTGCAGGGGGTCCGCTGCTGGTGCCTGGGAATAAGACAGACTCGGTGCCAACGTTCTTCTCGGTGCCGAGGAGCGCGCTATCGACATCACATCCATTTTTGGTGCTGAGGATGAGTGTGCTGTCGGCACTGCATCCGTTGTCAGTGCCGACGGGACTGGTGCCACAGGATCCTTCCTGGCACAGGAGGTCAAGTCCCTGCCTCTGCGTTCTGTTGGAGCTGCAGCTGAGGCATTAAAAAAGGCTGAGGTGCCTGCCTTTGGCACTGTCAGCATAGAGGGTGAGGATCTCATGGGAGAGCCCCTACCCTTGTTAAAGTCTCAACTCTGAGACTGTTGTGCTTCTTGCCTCCACTCCAGGGAGGGTGAAGCAATGCCCCCAACTGATTTGGATCTCATTGGGGAGTGTGTGGGAGCGGGTTTAATTTTCCCCATCTCCGAAAGTGGCTGTAGGGATTTTTCCATCAGCAGCATTTCAAGCCGCAGGTCCATGTCGTGCCGAGCCCTAGACTTGAGGCTCATGCAATAGAGGCACTTTGCGGAGAGATGTGTTTCTCCAAGGCACTTTACACAATGTGAGTGCCCATCTGACCTTGGCATGGAGTCCTGACAGGAAACCCACCTTTTGAATCTTGAAGCCCCTGGCATTGTGAATTAGAAATGGCAGGGGAGAGTGTCTCAACGGGAGACAAGCCTGAGGCGATTTTTTTTAACTAAGTAGCTAACTATGTAACTATACTAAGGGAAGGGAAACAACCGGGATGTAACTAATAACTATTTCTATGTTCTTTGTTACTGTTTCCTATAGAGACCAGGGAAGAAAAGGCAGCACTGCCACAAGTCCCATCTTCAGCCGAGGACAGTTGAGAAGGAACTGGGGAGGGTGCAGTATGCACGCACTCAGGAAGATTCCAGCAAGATGGGAGATACCAACTGAGTGCATGCGTCCCGACCAGGCACTGCTACCAAAAATCTCCGATCAGTGGTGCCGGGATGCACTGTCACCTAGAGTGGAGCACCCACAGGGACAGCACTCAAAGAAGAGGCCATGATTCTACCTGCTGATTCTGCAGCCTTGAGCCCCACCTTCAGCAATGTTCTCTTGACTAGCCTGCTCTCACTGACTAGGGAAGAGAACGTCTGTCTAGCATTCTCCAGAAGCAGCTCTCTGAACTTTTCCATGGAGCCCTATAAATTAAAATTGTACCATCCCAGCAAAGCCTGTTGGTTAGTGATACACAACTGCTGTGTTGAATAAATGTTCTTGTCAAATAAATCCAGTTATTTAGCATCCTTCTGTTTTGGGGTGGTAGCCTGGTGCCCATGACGCTCTCTCTCATTAGCTGCCATCATGAATAATGAGCCTGTTGGTGGGTGAGTACAGAGGTAGTCAAAACCTTGGGAGGGCAAATAATATTTTCTTTCTGCTCTTTTTGAGGTGGGAGGCAATGAAGATGGAGACTGTCATAGAGCCTTATAGGCTCTATCACCCCAATAATTGACAGAGTTATCCTGGAGGGACCCAACAATGATAAAATGTCAATGTGATGTGACATGACAAGCTGATGTGAAGATTCTCTAACATGTTTGACCTGTACATCTAGGTCTGCAGCCACTCTCTTTTAGCCTCTCCTGATAAACTTTAAAATCATGAGGAAGAGGTGAAGTTGTGCCAGACAAAAGGGCCTCATCTGGTGAGGACAAAGATGAAGCCAAGACTGGAGGAGGGAGGTAGAATCTCCTCTACCAGTCACTCTGTTACAGTCACTCTGGAACCTCCTCCTGATGCTCTGTACCATGATCATTACTGGATTCCGGGGATGGAGATGCTCAGTGGGTAGACTCAGCCCTTCTACATGAGGCCAGTGAGTATGCATGATGTGGGGAAGATCTGGATGTTCAGAGAAACCCCTAAGGGCTCCAAAATGGCCATAAAGGGCAGGGCCTCGTTGTCCAGGCTCCATTCCCATAGAAGGTGCCACTGAAGGATCATGGTGGTAACTAGGAAGAGAGGATCTGCGCGGAGATGGGTTTGATAAGGAGGATTCCCCTTCATCTGACCATGGTGGAGCCAATCCAGTTGGTGCCAGAGGCCAGGAGATGGGCGGAGGGACGCCATCATAGCAGGCTTCCCTTTGGAAAGTACTGAGATACTGCTTGTCCAAGAAGCAGGCAACTGTGGTACCAGAGGTGGAAACACCTAACCCTCAGAAGAAGCAGGTTTCTTGCTGTCACAAAAGGCTCAGTGATAATCAGCACTGAGATAGTCTCTTGTTGCGATGCTGAAGAAGTTGATGGTACCTTTTTCGGCACTGGATTCAACAATGTCCCTTGTGGCACTAGAGCCAACTGTGCCAACGTAGGCAAAGATTTGGAGGAGGAGTGCCCAGGTTGCAGGTGCACACTACTCCACTCCTTCTTGATGCTCTTACCAGGCTTAGAGGGTTTAGATCTTCCTTTGGCAAGTGCCTATCTGGAAGCCTTGTGTTTCTTTCTTGGTACAGGCAAGGGAGAATGGTGCCGTGATTCTGCTAACCCTGGAGGTGAACTTCACACTGAAGCTGCAGCACTTGGCACTGAGTCAGACTGGGAAGGCTCCAATGATGGCCTGCGCACCATCTCCATTAACAGGAATTTCAGCCTAGCCTCCCTATCCTTCATCCTAGGCTTGGACAGCTTACAAATCTGGCAAAGTCATTTGTGTTTCTCTCTCTCAAGCATTTCAGGAGCTATTGAGAAGGTCTGCTCACTTGCACAGGCCCGGAGAAAGAAGCTTGAAACCCAGTGACCAGGGTATACTTCAGTACCATGAATAGAAAACCCACAAACAGGGAAACAACAAGTAAGAAAGCCCTTTTTATCAGAACTTAAACTTACTAACTATCCTAACAACACTAAGAACTCAACTCTCTCTCTCGCTCACTGTATATATGGTTCTCCACTTGTGAGGTAACTCCCTTCTCTTCATGTGTATTTATATAATGCCTGCATCTGTAATTTTCACTCCATGCATCTGAGGAAGTGTTTTTTTACCCATGAAAGCTTATGCCCACATAAATCTGTTACTCTTTAAGGTGTCACCGGACTCCTTGTTGTTTTTGTGGATACAGACTAACATGGCTACCCCCCGATAATTGTATATATTTGTGTGCATACACATAAACTCACATACATACACACATTATGTTACACAGAGGCTGAAAAAAGAATTGTCAAGCTAATCCTCTTTGAAACGGGACTAGATCAAAGCACATTAACAAATATTAATGTTCATCAGCAGTGTGCATATGGACAATTAGTTCACAGGAAGCTAATGCAGAGTTGATTCACACCCCAGCTTGCTGCAAACATATTGTTCATGTAGACAAGTTCTTAGGCTGTAAAATCTTTGGGGCGGGGACTGTCTTTTTGCCATGTGTTTATACAGTGTCTAGCACAATGGAGTCCTGGTCTATGACTGGGGTTCCTAGGCACTACAGAAAGTAATAATAATAATAATAAATATCTATCTCCTGTAGCACAGTAAATCTCAAAGCACTTATAAAACAAAGTAAGCATAGTTATCCCCAAAATATCACCATAATTATAATTATAATAATAAATAGAAATTTGCAACTTAAAGAAATCTGCAATTTCAAGAACACATTCTGCCCTCCATTGCTCATGTTGCATAGTCTCTTACTCTGGAAGCAGTCCTATTGTTTACAATGAGAGTAAAGGGTAAGAAGGTAGAACAGGCCTCACTGTTGTACTGTATAATCCTACACCAAGCCAAAGAAAATTGATTTTCTTTGCATTTGTGGGAAAACACATTCTTTTCTTGTCATTCCTCTGAGCTGCCTGCTTATTCTCTCCTTTTTTCATAATAGCAAGAATCCTGTTGCCTGAATTAGTAAAAGAGAAGGATTTTAATACAGAATAGGGCAGGCTGCAGAAAAGAGTTAAAGTATGGTCCAACATGCACCTGCGTCATATTAGCATGCGCTAAAACTAAAACACAGCTGGTTGGTTTAATTTTAGGTCTCCCAGCCTTGGCAGAATTCCTTTCATCTTCAAAGCCTAATTATAATTCCCTAAATGCCAGCACTGTTAAATACTTCAATATTTAATGATATCATTTTGCTATATCCATTGAATAAATATCCAGTAAACTGGCCTTAGTTGGCAAATCCTGATATTTTATTGTTTGAAAGAGAATGCCTATAAAGGCATTTATTCAGCAGCAAGTAAAGACAACTAAACTGCAATAAGTAGTTCCAATTTTTGTTTTAACTCTGAAGTTTTATGCAACTCACATCTACACAAACCACAGAAAATGACTCCATCTAGCATATGAGAAATATTTAAAAATTGAGCTGTCATTTCTAATCAATCCATCTAGGATTAATAACTACAACAGAATACTTAAACAGATGTGGAGTTTGGTCATTTTGTATTTGATTGCTTTTGCGAGTGATTTAATCAGTTTTCTTTCAAGCAAAAAATGGGCAGACATTTTTGCAGATGTGGGCAGACTCCTCTACCACCCAAGCCTCAAATATTGAACACAAAGTGAAACAAAGACCCCAAATGAGGGACACAATAAAATTATCACTGCAAGAGCTTGAACTAATCAAGATGATGGAAAAGACTGTGAGGTAAAAAAATCACAACCACTACTAGAATCTCCTCCAAATTCTTATATGCAACATCTTTTACTTGTTTTAAACACTCAAATTCTTAAAAGCCACTTTGGGAACAGTTGCATGATAACAGAGGCCATCATACCCACAGAAACTTTCATCTTTGATTTTTAAATATTGGAGACCTTCTTACAGGAGTACCATGATCTTGTCAAGAATGATAAGCCTTCTCTTTGATCATGTAAGAGAAGGCCTATATCCAGAGGTGAAAGTAAGCTGGTATGGTGTACTGGCAAGAGCCAGTACGCTGTGCCGGACCGCTCTGGCTTCCGCAGCCGGGATTTAAAGGGCTCTGGGCTCCCGTGGCTGTGGGAAGCCCAGAGCCCTTTAAATCCCCACCCTCCCCGCAGCTCTGGCAGCCGGGCTAGGGCCAGGATTTAAAGGGTTCAGAGCTCCCAAAGCTGCAGAGAGCCTAGAGCCCTTTAACCCCCCCATCCCCCACAGCTCCGGCGCCTGGGCTGGGGCCGAATTTAAAGGGCTCGGAGCTCCTGCAGCTGCAGGGAGCCCAGAGCCCTTTAAATTCCCCCTCGCAGCTCCAGCAGTCAGGCTGGGGCCAGGATTTAAAGGGCTCGAGGCTCCCCAGGCCCTTTAAATCCCGGCCCCAGCTCGGCTGCCAGAGCTGCGGGGGGGATTTAAAGGGCTCGGGGCTCTGCAGCGGCCGGAGCCCCAGGCCCTTTAATTTGTCCCTGAGCCTCGGGGGATCCCAGCCACCCCTGCAGCTGGGAGCCCTGGGTTAATTTAAAGGCTCTGGGGCTCCCAGCCACAGCCGGTGCCCCAGGGTCTTGAGAGGCCACACCTCTTCTGGTTGAGGCCACACACCCCTCAGGACTCTGGCAGTACTGGTAAGTCCTGTAAGTTACTTTCACCCCTGCCTATATCTACACTATGAGTTAGGGATGTGATTCCTCTGCTTGTGTACACATTCTTACACTGGCTAAAATACAAGGCAGTGTAACCTCGGTAGCATAGGAAGCAGCAGCAGAGAATGGCTGAGCTGTGCCAAGTACTGGTTTCAGGTGGGTTTGTACGTGGTTCAGCTCTGCCTTGCCTCTTCTCCTGCTAAATGTGCTATTGCAGCTATGCTGCTATTTACACTCACACTAGCACAATTTACAGTTCCTAGCAAGAATATGTGTATACAAAGCAGGGGAATCACACCTATGATTGGGTGTCCACCCCACACAGGAGTGGAAGGGGTTAAGGGAGGCCCTGGGGTCCTACCATACCATGCCCCACAAAGGAGCAGTGGAGGTGAGTCCTCCAAGTAGCCTAGAGAGACTGTGTGGAGCACAGCCAATCAGAGAAGGTCTGCACAAAGCAGCTGATCTGGGGCCCATAGGCCCATATAAGAAGAGCTGCAGGGCAGAGCAGAGTCAGTTGCTGCTGAGAGGTCAAGAAGTGAGGACTGTGTCTCTAGCATGCTGAGAGACCTGCAGCACCTGGGACAGAGCAACTACTGGCAGGGACTGGGGAGTAAGAGGGAGCTCCTTGCTGGCTGCAGAGACTGGTAGTTGAATGTCCTGAGGCAAGGGCAAAGAAGGTATGGGAGCCATGAGGAAGTGGCAAAGGGAGACATAGCAGCATAGGGAGAATTTAAAGAGTCGAAGCAAGAGGCTGCTATCCATATGGTCTCTGGTTTAGGACCCAGAATAGTGGGCAGGCCTGATTCCCCACATTCGCCACTGAGGAAGTATCTGGACTATTGAACAGTTATATGCCCCTACCCCAGAAGGGGGAAACAGAGAGCAACCTAGATGGAGGGCTGAGTCATGAAAAGGATGTGGCAGTTCCTGAGGCTGAGAGAGGGGCTGTGGGACTGAAGGAGAGCCAGAGCCATCGTGTGCAAACCATGGTTGGGGGCATTGGCCTTGAGCTAATCCCCAGAGTAACCAGAAGGAGGCAACAGGTCCAGCAGTGAGGAATGGACCCCATGACTACACCTCTTGCTCATAATGTAGACATAGCTTAACAGACATATGGGTGTGGCTGGCCTTCAATCATCTTTTTGTTAAATTTTCAAATAAGCACCTTTGCACTTTCTCCCATGCTACCCTTCCAGCTTGGGAGGAGCACCTTGCAGATGTCTGTAAAAGTAATGCATTATCTTCATTCAAAGTCCTCCTTAAAACTCTTGTTTTCTGTGATGCCTACAAAACACTTAACAATGGCTACATTGTTGATGTGCTGAGACCACTGCATATCATGCTAACTCATATTATCTCGTTGTTTCCTGGTACTCTCCCATCTGTCTATATGCAACTGTTGTCTCTTGTCTTTAGATTTGACACTGCTCTCTTTGATACTGTATGGACTATCGTTTTGTGTTTGTACAGTGCCTAGCACAATGGAGTCCTGGTCCATAACTGGGCTTCTAGGTTATATAAATAATAGAATCCTTAAAAAAAGAACTTTCGCTGCTCTTAAGTGTTATTCTGTATGTTCCTTCAACTGCATAACAGGTGGCAGTTCCAGAATGATAAGCCAATGTAAAATGATCAACTTGTGTTTAAAAATATGCCTCAAAGAAAAAAAATCAAAACACTGTGCAAGTATCAAGACAGCTGAAAAATAAGATAAAATGCCAGACTCTGAAGGGTGGTGGATGAGTATGCGAGAATCCTTCAAGATTACATTCCTGGAGAATCAGTATTATAGATAAATGATTTTCGTTTCTTGGAAGACTTTCACTCCTGAACAGAAACGATTACTTACTATAACTGTGGTTCTTCAATATGTGATGTAGAGTGTATGCCAAGTAGAGGTGTGTGTGCCTCGCACGCTGGAGGTGGAGACTTTTGTCTAGCAGTACCCATAGAGGGGATGCACTCACACCTCATGCCAGTAGAACCTCCCCAGGCTGTATGAGGTGGTGCCGCCCTGACTCCCCTCAGTTATTTGGCACCGAATGTCCAGGGGAAGATTCTAATGCAGAGGAAACAGAGGATGAGTTGTGGAATACACATCTGCATCATATTTTGAGGAACCACAGTTACAGTAAGTAACCATTTCTTCTTCTTCGAGTAAATGCAGATGTGTATTCTAAGTAGGTGACTAGTGAGCAGTATCCACACTGGAGGCCAGATTCGGAGTCTATTTGAGTATGGATTGCAGGATTATTCTTCCAACATTAGCGTCCACTCTGGGAGAAGGCATGATTGCATAATGGTCCGTAAATGTATGGATGACCATGTGGCTGCCCTACAAATGTCCAATATGGAAATGTTATTGAGGAATGCCACTGATACTGCCTGAAGTCTCCCTGAATTCGCTCATATCTGCTGCAAAGACACAGCCGATGCTATCTCATATGCACTCTTGATGCAAGATGTTTTCCATCTGTGCAGAGATCATTTGTCTCTTCATGCAGTCTGCAAATGATAAGAATAGGCGAGGCAAAGCATGAATCTGTTGAGTCCTGTTCAGATAGATGACTAGACAGTGTCTATACTCTAGTATATAGAAACGTTGCTCCTGTGGGGAAGAATGTGGCTTGGGGACAAATACAGGCAAATACACTGCCTGGTTTAAATGAAACTGAGAAACCTGCTTGGATACAAACTTTGGGTAGGGCTGGTGCATAGCCTTGTCCCTGGAGAACTGCATGGTAAGGAGGTCCCACCATCAGGACCTGTAACTCACACATGCTCCTGGCAGAGGTAAAGGCTATCAAGAATGCAATTTTCTGAGAGAGGAGTGGACAGTGGACAGTACGCAATGGGCTCCAGTGGAGGCCCCATTAGACCTGTTAACACAGTCTTCAGATCCCATAAAGGGACCAGCTCCTGGACTGAAGGATGTAGATAGAGAACTTCTTTCACAAATCTCATCACCCTCATGTTGGAGAAAACCGACTTCCCTTGCATTGGAGGATGAAATGCAAACATCACTGCCAAGTTAACTCTCAGAGAACAGACGCCTCAAGCCCCAATGCCCATGGAGCAGAAGTCCCCAGTCCCTCATGGCTGAAGCCCCAAGCCCTGCCCCCCAATCCAGTGACTGAATCCTGGAGCCCTGAGCCCCACCTCCTGCCACTTGGGGCAGAAGCCACAAGCCCTCCACCCCACAGGGCTCAAGCCTCGACCTCCCAACTCTGGCAGCTGAAGCCCAGAATGGTAAGGCTGGGACCAAAAGGCAGAGTAGGTCCTCTGCAGCCTGATACACTGATGTCACTGACACTGTCAGCACCGGCATCATTCTCATTGGTACTGGACTCAACTGACACCCAGAGGCCAGAAATGGAATCGACGGTATGGGGTGTCTGCCCTCTCTGCTCTGTACTGAGGGAGGTTCAGAAGCACTTGTGCCATCCCACATGCCAGAGCTGCCCTGTGCCAGTCCATGCTCTTCTTATGGGAGGCAGAAGGGTTTCCATGGAACTGGTAGTGTTCCCGATTGGTCTTACTCAACTTCTTCTTTGTTGCAACAAAGAAGAATGACTCCTGTGCCTTTTCAGAGAGGTCTCTGCCTCAGAACAGGAGGCAGCAGCACTTTCTGAACCAGAGGGCGATTTGTATCTCGATGAAGGCCTTAGTACTGGCTCAGGCCTCAAGGCCAGTTCAAGCAGGTGCTGTTTAACGTGAAGGTCCCATGCCACCTAAATCCTCTTCTTGAACAATCTACATTTTTCTTTCCATTTTTTGTTGAAATTTCAAATTTTGACCATCTCTAATTAGCAGCAATTTTTGTAATTGTGCTGATGACAGTGATATTATAATTTTTTAAAGATACCATCTGGGCAGGATTGTTGTTCTTGGATCTTAGTTCCTTAGAATGAGACTGATGGAATTCCTTCAATTATTTAAGTTTTTGACCTTAGAGAGGATGGCTGTAGAAGGGTGGAACATGAGCCTGACTCTGTAACTGAATGTTATAGACTATCATTTGCCAAGTATAAATATTGACCTTTGAATGTTCCATTCATTTCTTGATTGTAATTGGCAAACCAGTTCCCTGCTGGAGAATTCATTTTTGCATTGCTCCAACTGTGTTACTGAAGATCAGTATATTCTTTTCATATTTACCCATACATGCTCAATTCAGTGTGGTTGCATATTTTTTTTTATTAAGTGGTTGCCTCAAGCACTTCAGCCTATGCTTTAGCATCCCAGTGCATATCTTGGCACATTCACTCCAGTGTTTTTTCTCTGGCACTTTGGTGTCAAACCTGGTGTTTGTCTCATCTCCTTAGAACCATATTCTTGTAACCTCAGCTCCATGCACGAGACAGTTCTCTTCAAAGTGCTCCTGAACTATGCAACCTTGTTTTACTTGGTACATCAGCCCCTGAATAAGGGCATTCCAGTGTCTCTCATGTCTTTCGGTGCATCAATGCCTGCTCTGAATTCTAAACACCAAAAAGAATGAAATCCATTTTAATGTTTTTTTGCTACTCTGCCATCCAATCTGTTCTGGCAAGTGTGTCTTTAAAGGAGCAAAGGCTGCTCAGAGGCTTCAAATTTTCAGTGTGCAACAACTATGCCCATAATGGCAGCTATGTTCATTGCTTGCCTGCCTTAGGGTCAACAGCGGATGCCCAATTTGCCTGCAGATGTCATCCTGTGTATTGAAGAAATGTGAGGAGCACCTTCAGACCCTCCATATGCACCCCATTGAGATTTCTCAGTGTCCAGCATAAAGCCAGCCAGGAGTCCTGTGAAGCACAAACTCTCAGAGATAAAGCTTGAGTTGGTGAAGACTGTTGATTGCCCCGACCCAGTGTTGGCATTGCATACACTGGCACGGGCCTGGCTTCCTTATCTTTCAATCAGTTTTACTACTAATGTACTGACCAACCAGTTCTGTAGTACTTCAAAGTAATAAATTTTAAGTAAATTGGTAGAGACAAGGTGGGTGAGTTTAATATCTTTTATTGGACCAACTTCTGTGGTGAAAAGACATGCTTTCAAGCCCCACCAACCACTTCTTCAAGTCAATGAAGCTCTAAAGCTTGTCTCTTTCACCAACAGAAGTTGGTCCAATAAAAGATATTACCCCACCTTGTCTGTCTTGCATCCTGGGACCAACATGGCTACAACACTACAAAGAATAAAACTGAAGTGAGATATTACCAAAAGTTAATTTACAAATAGTAATGTAATGTTAAGTGCAAATGATATATCAAATAAGTGTGACTTCTTACATTTTGTTATCAGATGGAGAAAAAGGTGAAATTTTAAACATGGTCAACAAAATGTGACCATTGAAATGTGTGTGCTTTCCAGTCTTTTTAATTCACAAGAAAATCATGAAATAACACAAGAATAGAATAGCATACATTTTAATTTACCTGTAACTTTATTCTAATTTATTTCTCATACGATTAGCATATGATTTAGTATGACTTACCTTGAAGTAGTGTAGCAATTTGTAGTGACTGCTGAGATGGATGTTCTTTAAGGATATCTAAAACAGTTCTACCTAAACTGTCCTTTATGTTGGCATCAATTCCTGAAATAAAAACACTATAATGTATTCTGGAAAGAGAAAGGTGGCATAGCAAAATAGAGCTACCTATATCTGGGCTATATTCAAACAGTGAGCCTATTCCACACAAACCACCCCAGATTTCAGATCATCAGAGTTTCCTGTGGATGGAGAGGGATGGGGGACTTGTTGCTGATGTCCTTTACTTTTTGTGTGCTGAATCCATACATTTTGGCTCTCTTCCTGTGTCTATAGCACAACAGACATTTTGTTCTCAAAGTTGCCTCTAGTTTGATATAAACTGAGTCACACAAACATTGAGTCCTTGAGTGGAGATGTTACTTTTGTTCCTTCTTGTCTGTAGTATTTGCTTAATCTAAAATAAAGTTAATTTAGACTGTCATACATGCTTTACTCTGTGTATATGAAAATACAAGGGTTGAAGAAGGCTTTTATTCTCCATGTTATAACAAGTGAAGTCAAAACTTACAGTCAACTTTGTCTTATTCCCTGCAGGCTTTTATATTCTTTTGGAGTATATGTTACCCTAAAAGTGAGCGCTATTAGTGTGGCTAGAAATCCTCCTAAAGTGACATCTAGTGCAAAGGATGCCAATCATATTTCATAAGCAAACAGTTCTGAGCTTTAAGGGCATAGGTAATGTTGCTAGGTTGCACAAGGGGATTTCTTGGTTCAGACACAGAGGGGCTTGTAGGATGAGTTGGAATCTTTGGGGCAGGTAGGGTGCCAGGGTGAGAGGTACCTCAAAAACTCTTTAACAAAGGGAAAACTCTTTAACAATCCATCTGAAGGAAGCATGAATCCTCTGAGGTAAGAGATCTGCTTTGATCTGCCTAACTCTCCTTACAATTGAGGGGGTCTCAGGAATCTGCCCTTCTTGGGACTCCTTCACAATTGAGGGATTCTTGTAGGAAAGATGGTCTGAGCCTAACCTCTACCTATTTTACTTCCTGGTTTGCTACCCACTTGGATTGGTGAAGAACCTGATTTAGGGTCTGTCTTGTATGTGGAAGCGGGATAGAATGGTCACTTTCTGGCCCTGGAGCAGGAGAGCTGGCTCACTGCATGAATAGGCTGTTAGTGCATCACACAGTGCTGCAGCCGCACCTGAACACCACTGTGCAGCTAGAAACTTTCCAAGTCTCAGTGGTCTACTCCATGTTCTCTGGAAGCTGATGAGCCCCTAATATGCAAAGTTGACATCACCAAAAAGTCTCAACATACATACAATCTCTATCTGCTGGCAAGGAGGAACTATACCCAAGCATCTAGGCTAGCACAGAAGATAAAAAAGAGCACTTTTTGAAATCAGAAACATCAAGGACACTTGATAATCTAGAAATCACATGAGAAATGTGGTATACCTGTTTCTAATAAAATGCGTACTACATCCACCTTTCCAAATAAAGCTGCTTCATGAAGTGCACTCCCCTTTTCTGTCTGGAATAGAACAATATTAATGCATTAAAAACACTGAAATACCAAGAAATCCTTTCAAAAAATAATATATTTAGACAAAGAACATTTACTTTTTGCTCCCAACTATATTAAAAGACTGTTGTTTGGGCAAGAATAATTACCAATAATGTTTATTAAAAATCTTTCATACAGGGCTGCAACATACAAGAGTAGAGAAAGTTCTATGATAAAGATCACTTAATAACCATATAAAAACAAGATGCAGTAAATAAATGTGGCCCTCATTCTGCAGTTATTAGACAAAATTCCTAGTGGAATCACTGGGAGTTTTGCCTGAGTAAAAACTGCAAGTCTGACAACAAAACTTAGGGTAAGTAAATAAATCTATCTTCATACTGATGCCCATCACAAAAGCATTTGGGTGCCTTCCATACAAATCAATAGCAATAGTGAAATCCCTCGTGGATCCCAGGGAGTCTTTGGCTCTTCTCCATTTTCAGGGTAAAAACTGTACTTAAGGAAAGATTTGTTTGTGTGTGTGTGTGTGTGTTTTAAATGTTTTGTTGTTGTTTGTTTTTTTTTACTTTTCTTGAGGGGTGTATTTGAGTAGAAGGGGGTATCAGTGTTATGAGTTTTTCTCGTGCTACGGTGGAAAGATTTTCAGTGAAAAAATACTTTTATTCTGTGCATTAAACTACTGACTTTTGTTATTCCTGAATATAAGAATGTACCAGTCTTGTGATACAAACCATATTCCTTTCAGGTGCAACACAGCATGAAACTTAACATTGAGGGTTACACAGATTTGCAATAGCAAGAAACTTAGTTTCACATAAATGGTAAAAACTGGAAATATCTCTTGTTATCAGGGGCGGCTCCAGGCACCAGCACTCCAAGCGAGTGCTTGGGACAGCAAGCCACTGGGGGCGCTCTGCTGGTCGCCGCGAGGGTAGCAGGCTGGTTGCCTGCCGTGCTTGGGGCGGCAAAATGCCTAGAGCCGCCCCTGCTTGCTGTGGCATTATTTTGAAATAAAACAGAATTTTTTAAAGTGTCAAATGTGAAGACCTTTTTCATTTACAGCTGATAATGCAACTATAGTAGCATGCTTTTAATCTCGATGTTATAGCAAGTAAAGTCAAGACTTACAGCTAACTTTCTCTGTCTTATTCCCTGCAGGTTTTTATATCCTTTTGGAGTATATGTTACCCCAAAAGTGAGCATTATTAGTGTGGCTAGAAATCCTCCTAAAGTGACATCCAGTGCAAAGGATGCCAATCATATTTCATAAGCACAATGGGCCAAATTCTGCTCTCATTTACATCATTCAAATCTGGAGTGAATCCACTGATTTCAGTTTTCCATGCAGTGTATACAGAGGCCCTAATCAG
This sequence comes from Gopherus flavomarginatus, assembly GCF_025201925.1. Classification (NCBI taxonomy): domain Eukaryota; kingdom Metazoa; phylum Chordata; order Testudines; family Testudinidae; genus Gopherus; species Gopherus flavomarginatus. The sequence continues at coordinate 91,135,162 of NC_066617.1, forward strand.
GATTGAGACCCCATTGTACTAGGTATATAGTAGAAGACAGTCCCTGCTCCAAGTACTTTATAGCTAAACAGAGAGAATACATAACAGGTGGTCATGGAAAACAACGCCGGAGGGATGGAAAAGAGAACTTTTATAGGAACACCACAATAGATCACCTATGTGTACAATCTGCAGACTCACTTGCGAGCTGCAAGATTTTTTTATTAGTTAAGTGTTTTAATTAGGGTTGTCAATTAATCACAGTTAACTCATGATTAACTCAAAAAAATTAATCACAATTAAAAAAAGTAATTGTGATTAATCACATTTATAACAATACAAAGCCAATTGAAATGTATTAAATATTTTGGATTTTTTTTACATTTTCAATATTGATTTCAGTTACAACACAGAATATAAAGAATATACAATACTCACTTTATATTATTTTTATTACAAATATATGCACTGAAAAAAGAAATAGTGTTACGTGCCTGGATGCTCTGCAAGGACGAGGCCCACACACACACAGGTGAGTTAATTGGCTTTAATGAAGGTTAAGTGACACACCCGCAACGGGGACTCCATGCGTTGCTGCCACTGGCTTGGGGAGTCCAACGCCCGGACAGCTCGGTCAGGTGCGAAGTCCAATGCGCAAGCCCCATCCCATAGCAATTATAGCATCATGCTAATCTCATGCAAAGCAGCCTCTACATATGCAATGGGGGACTTTCCACCAGCAATGGCCGCCTCCCCTGGCCTCGGGCCAAGGACTTTCTGCAGTTCCCCAAAACACCGGGGCTTCCCACACAGGGCAGTCTAAACCTGTTAGAAGCAGCAGCTGCTAGCAACTTATGTCCGCTAGTAACCTTTCCTTGAGAAAGCGCAGGCCCTAGCTAGACCGTAACAATATCTTCCGGGGTCCCCTACAAATAGTATTTTTCAATTTTCACCTCATAAAAGTACCATAAGGCAATCTCTTTATCATGAAAGTGTAACTTATAAATGCAGATTTTTTTGTTACATAACTGCACTCAAAAACAAAAGTGTAAAACTTTAGAGCCTACAAGTCCACTCAGTCCTATTTCTTATTCTGCCAATCGCTAAGACAAACAAGTGTGTTTACATTGACGGGAGCATACTACTGTCTGCTTCTTATTTACAATGTCACCTGAAAGTGAGAACAGGCATTTGCATGGCACATTTGTAGCCAGCATTGCAAGGTATTTATATGCCAGATATGCTAAACATTTGTATGCCACTTCCATGCTTTGCCCACCATTCCAGAGGACATGCTTCCATGCTGATGATGCTCATTTAAAAAAAAAAGTGCCTGTTAAATTTGTGACTCTACTCCTTGGGAGAAGAGTTGTGTGTCTCCTGCTCTGTTTTACCCGCATTCTGCATATATTTCATGTTATAGCAGTCTCAGATGATGACCCAGCACATGTTCATTTTAAGAACACTTTTACAGCAGATTTGACAAAATGCAAAGAAGGTACCAATGGATATTTCTAAAAACAGCTACAGCACTCGACCCAAGATTTAAGAATCTGAAGTGCCATCCAAAATCTGAGAGGGACGAGGTGTGGAGCATGCTTTTAGAAGTCTTAAAAGAGCAACACTCTGATGCGCAAATTACAGAACCCAAACCACCAAAAAAAGAAAATCACCCTTCTGCTGGTGGCATCTGACTCAGATGGTGAAAATGAACATGTGTCAGTACGCATTGCTTTGGATTGTTACCAAGCAGCATGGAAGCACGTCCTCTGGAATGGTTGTTGAAGCATGAAGGGACATATAAATCTTTAGCGCATCTGGCATGTAAATATCTTGCAACACCAGCTACAACAGTCCCATGCAAATGCCTGTTCTCACTTTCAGGTGACATTCTAAATAAGAAGTAGGCAACATTATCTCCTGCAAATTGTAACAAACCTTGTTTGTCTGACCAAGAAGTAGGACTGTGTGGACTTTTAGCCTCTAAAGTTTTACATTGTTTTATTTTTGAATGTAGGTTTTTTGTACATAATTTTACATTAAGTTCAACTTTCATGATAAAATGATTGCACTACAGTACTTGTATGAGGTGAAAATTGAAAAAAAATAGTTTTTTACATTGCAAATATCTGTAATAAAAAATAAATATAAAGTGAGCACTGTACACTTTGTATTCTGTATTGTAATTCAAATTAATATTTGAAAATGTAGTAAACATCCAAAAATATTTAAAATAAATGGTATTCTATTGTTGTTTAACAGCGCAATTAATTGCAATTTTTTTAATCACTTGACAGCCCTAGTTTTAATATATAAGTAAAGAAGAGATTTTTAATGAATCTCTAATATGCAATGTGCCCAGTCCTTATCATTAGGCAATTCATAATGCATGTGGTTTGGAGGAGATGATTTAAAGTACAGGATGGTAGCTTTCCAAGTTGATTCAGGGAGTGTGTTCCACATACAAGTGGCAGCAAGAAGGCTGGGGCATTGGTGTTTGTGGGAGAAATGGACTGACAGGCAATGGACATTGCCATCATTAATGAAATAGAGTGGGAAGGTGAAAACAGGGTAAGATAAAAGATTGGATAAACAGAGGTAGTTAAATTCTGAAAGGCCTTCACAACTATGCAAATAATCCCTGCATGGAACACATTGTATTGTGCAATGTCATTTAAGACTAAGGGCCCAAAGTCTATCACTCACCAAAACCTGTGTATTTTTCATATGTTTCAATTAAAATGAAAATTTCAAAGCATAAACAGTTGAAGCAGATTTGTATTGCCCACTTCTAAATAATTTCAGACTGAAGGACATTGGAAAGACCTGGGAAACGAATAAAATGTGTGATTAATTCAATCCAAAATTAAATGTTGTCTATTATTAGCCCAAATATTTGCTAAGATTAAAAGTGGTCAGGGCATACAGAAGAGATTAATAAAATGGCTAAAGTAAACCTTCCATTTACATAAATGTTTACAAACACAAAGAAGATTGCAGATACTTCTATAATTGTATCTCTACATTCTGAGAGTTCTTTACTGCTGATAAAGCTGAATTTGTTTAAAGAGTATAAACATGTATAATTTATTTTACCACACGGGATTACATTTCTTTATATTGCAGCAAAGAATCCTGTGGCACCTTATAGACTAACAGACGTTTTGGAGCATGAGCTTTCATGAGTGCATCTGACGAAGTGTGTATTCACCCACGAAAGCTCATGCTCCAAAACGTCTGTTAGTCTATAAGGTGCCACAGGATTCTTTCCTGCTTTTACAGATCCAGACTAACATGGCTACCCCTCTGATATTTTTTTATATTGTTCCCTCCCAATTAGTGATGCAGAGCAATTTAATGAAGACTAAAACAGCTGAGTTCAGTTTTAAGTAACAGACTGATATTGTATGCTCTGTTCAGTTTAATGATCTGATAGTAATTATCAACAAAAAAGTATTCAGAGGTTACAGAAGTAATAAGTTAAGAATATAGAGAGAGCCAACTTGGCAATGTACCAAGATGCAAAATGAAGGGAATTTATTGACAGAGAAGATGGATATTGCTGGGGAAATAAATAAATTCTTCACCGTGGAGAGAAGAGCAAACATGGCAGAAACAGAAATTGACCCAGCACATAATGCGGAAAGTGAAACAAACTAAAGGTAGCTTCAAAACTGGCTAAGAAAAATTAGAGCACCTGAAAATAAAAGGCAATTGTAGGATTCTAACATAGATGGCAAACAAAATGACATTAAAAAGTAGTGAGTATTTTTCACTCCTCACTAAAAACAGGTGAGTTATTGTACTAAGGCTAGCAAGAAACTAAAGTAAAACCTATATTTAAATGAGGATCAGTGTCAAAACTAAGAAACTAAAGTCTTTTAAACACTGTCTGTCATCAGTGTTTCTAGTATGATCATGTAGAACACTTCAACATCTGCAAAATGCTCAAAAACAGCACTGATTTAAAATGACATCACATTTAAGAAATGTAATTAACTTGTTTGAGAATCAGCAACAGTAAGAGTCAAGGGGTGAAGTAGGCATAAACTGAAGAATGTTTTCAATAAAGTATTTTATACATTATAACTAGATATATGAAAGTTAATATGTATCATATTGATGGTGAAACTGTATAAAATTGACTTAGGAGAACTCAAAACAGTGGTGAAATTATTCCAGTTACATTACAAGGGAATATCCCATATCTTGTGGCGCTATTAGATAAAAATTCATCCTTGACGTAATTCTGTTGATATATATGGCTCTACAACAGGGATAATTTTCAGAGCAAAATACTATTTCTTATGCTAGCCAGCATTAATGCAGTTTCAGTCTGTTTCTTCCCCATTCATCTTCTGGAGATGCAAAAGGAGATATATAATCAGAAATACTTTTTGGAGGGATGTGTTACTCCTTGCTCTAGCTTTTTTACTTTCAGATAATGTAACTAAAAAGGATAATCCTGGCAGCCAGCAAGCAATTTTATATTTGAAGTAAAAACATTATTTTTACCCCAAACACAGTCCAGCCATACAAAACAAGAGAAATCACATATATTAGGTAAGACAGGGTCAAACAGTACATTTTGACTCCTACTCTTTAACCTAGAAGCCAGATCATTTCCCCGCACTGAAGAGTGGATGTACATGGTTTATTGCTACAGTACTGTATATATTTTACCTTCCTATAGTTTTTTATTTAAAACTGGCACCCTATTAAATATGGAATTGTATGCTACTGAAAATAATTATGTTGAGTGAGAAATTTCAGGAATCTGTTGCAGTACAATTTTGGTGCAGTGAATATTGCTTTGTACTAGGCTTATGTAATAAGAGCAAAAAAAAAAATCAGAAAATTCAACTCCTGAGTATCCATATCTTTGTCTGTAGAGCTGGATAGACCATTGGAAACTGAAGCTATGTGGCTGTAACCATTCCTACAAAACAAAACAGCTTCCATTGCAACTTTCACTTAACTGGTGGAGTTAGAAATGTGTGACAACTAAAGAGGTCTAGCGAAGCAGGCAGACCAGTGGATGCAGCTGAACTTGCCAACAGCTCTCTGCTTAAGTTGTGTTTTATCATTCTTATATATTCTTCACGTCTATGTATGTTGAATAAACTGAATAACTGTATATCTAAAGCAAAATCTCAGGCAAACTTACTGTCTAGCTTCCATACTCTGTTTAGCACAAAGGACCAAGCCTCAATAGATGTAAATCAGCATAGTGCCACTGAGGCCAAGGGAAGTAAAGTAATTTACACCAGCTGAGAATGGGGCTATGCCAATTTACATCAGATGAGGATCTGGCCCATACTATACAATTAATTTCATAGGCCCTGGTTCAGGGAAGCATTTAAGCACATGCTTAACTTTAAAATAATGGGATTTAAGCAAGGGACACTTTCTTGAATCAGGGCTATAGTATCCAGTTAAGTACACGCCATAGATTGTAAATATTAGTCTATTTTATACATGACCTTGCAGAATTTCATGATTTCTTTTAAAAATGCCATATAAATGTATCTTAAAACAGAAATGACTGGGAGCTTCATTTATATATAAAGACTGGCAGAAAATAGGACACTAACTTGGCTGCTGACATCCATTCCAGCCTCTAGTAGCACCTGTACAACAGCTTTGTGGCCGTTACGTGCAGCAAGATGCAAAGGTGTGTGTTTCCTAGTATTGCAGCTCATCAGGTTTGGATATGCATTGATGATCATCTTCACTACCTGCAGACGCCCATATAGTGCTGCCAGATCCAAAGGAGTTTCTAATTTATTGTTTCTTATTGTAGGATCTGTTAGTTCTTCCAGTAAAACAGCAACTACTTCTGAATGTCCATATTGAGCTGCACAGTGCAAAGCCGTTTCATTTTCATTGTTCTGTTAAAAAAGAAAATCTTAAGAAGTTCATGTTTAACAACACAGAATGCGAACTCTGCCTTTACTAACCCATTGTAAATAAAAAGTTTGAAATATGATTCAATTTAAACACAGGGAAACAAATCTACTAAAGTGTTCCAAATTTAGTAAGAACGTCTCTAAACAAGCCTGGTGACCCTCCAGCAATTCAGTTCTGCCCACACTGGCCCCAGCTATCTTCCTTACCACAGTGCTAGTGGAAGGAATTTCAGTGTTTGTTGCCCCAACCATCTGCTGAGACCTGTTATCTCTCTCTTGACCCAGCTTCCTCTGAAATTACAGTTCAAGATCTTTTGCTCGGAAATGGTCTAACAGCACACTAACTTAATAGTCTGCCCTGCCACAATGGGTCATTTGAAATAAAACCAATGTTTATTAAGATTGTAGAGAAATACAGAGAAAACTTGGGAAATAAAAATTGTTTAAATAACATTTTAATCATTTAGCATCTCACTATAAATATTGCTGCTAAAGACAACTATAAACCTTTGTGGCAAGATCATTGTGTGACAATCAGAGTCCAGACACTCCCAGGGGAGAACAGGGGTTTGAACCCAAAAGAATAAGCTGCTGAATCAACTGATTGTATATAATGTTATTGTGCTATAAAAATATGTGGAGTAAGATCTTTTATGAAAGCATTTAATGTTCTAAATGTAATGGTTATTATGAAATTTGTATACAGACTGTGGTTATGATTTATGTGTTTGTGGTTACAGAAAACCATTCTCATAATTTGTAGTGCAGCTTCACCACCATCTCTGAGCAGGGTGGTGGGTAGCTAGGCAGGGAGGGGCGGCCTTCTCAACCAGATAGGACTAGCTCCAAGCCCCTATCATTGTACCATCCAAGAAAAGACTAATGGCCCATCATTTTAGTTAATGGAAAGTTATTTAGACAACTGGGAATTCTCCCCAATCTGAATAACCATGAATCATCATGCCAGGAGACGTGGGGGTGAGAGAAGGGCAGGTGGGGAAGAAGCCTTTCAAAAAGGAGAATAGAAACTGAAGATTTTATCCAGAAACTGTCTGTGAAACACCAGATTCCCCCCTGCAGTTAGGGGGTAGACTGGCAAAATGTGCAAGGGCAATAGATAACTTATATTAGAAAAGAGATTTTATCTAATACAGAAATGCAAAGCCTGAGGCTGCATCTTTATGTTTATTTACTGTGCAACTTGTATATGTTAGCTCTCCCTTACTATTTCATCTTTGAATGTGTGGTTTGTCTATTAAACAAACCTTTTGTTTATTTTTACCCTAAGCAGGTATCTGGTGTGCAAGCTAGGTGAAGCCTGCATGCTAAAGTGAGCTGATAACTGGGGGACTCATCTTCCACAACCAGTTTGGATCAAATACCTTCTTGGGTCCACCTCCTAACAAATATAAAGAATACGCAATATCCTCTTTGACTGCACTCTTCCTGTCTCATGGACAAACTACAATGGTTGAGATTTTCGAGATCCTTTGTATGCTCTAATGACTCCCTGTGCATCTTTGGTGATACAAGTCTTGGTTAAGAAAACCTTTGTAAACAGTTTGTCCCCAATACCGTACCCCAAACCACAAGCGTGAGTTATTCATACAGGCCTAAATTTTCAAAACGTTGTGAACAAAACTGAACTAAAATAAACAGGGAATTGAAGCCTAATTTTCACGCACACTTACTGCAATTATGTATGCTCTTCAGATAATTGTAATAAAATAGCCAATTATGATACATTGTGCAGGCAATTCCCTTATTTGCATATTCAATGGAAGTAGTTTCACATAGAAATTAGATGTGTAGTTGCATGCACATTTTGTATGGATAATATTAAAAATGTGGGCCCCAGAAATTTTATAAAGGTTCAGAAGTTTAACATACAATTATAAATCAGATATAGCTACCCATCAAATATACAATTGAATATTTAATCTGAAGAGTTATAACTTTTTTAGTCATTCATGGATGATATAAGATGGTTACTCACCTTTGTAACTGTTGTTCTTCAAGATGTGTTGCTCTTATCGATTCCAATTAGGTGTGCGCACGCTGCTTGCATGCTCGTCGGAAGATTTTTACCCTAGCAACATTCGGTGGGGCGGCTGGGCGCCCCCTGGAGTGGCGCCGCTATGGCGCTGGATATATACCCTTGCCAACCCAACGGCCCTTCAGTTCCTTGTTGCCGGCTACTCCGACAGAGGGGAAGGAGGGCGGATTTGGAATGGATATGAGCAACACATCTCGAAGAACATCAGTTACAAAGGTGGGTAACTGTCTTTTCTTCTTCGAGTGCTTGCTCATATCGATTCCATTTAGGTGATTCCCAAGCCTTACCGAGGCAGTGGGGTCAGAGTGAGATGTTGCAGAATGCAAAACTGCTGAGCCAAAGGCTGCATAATCTCCGGACTGTTGAACTAGAGCGTAATGAGAGGCAAAGGTGTGGACCGAGGACCAGGTAGCTGCCCGACATATCTCCTGGATAGGTACATGAGCCAGGAAGGCGGCAGATGAAGCCTGAGCTCTGGTAGAATGAGTGGTGAAGTGGCTCGAGGAAACATGAGCCAAGTCATAACAAATACGGATGCACGCCGTCACCCAAGATGAGATCCTCTGGGAGGAGACAGATAGGCCCTTCATTCGGTCTGCCACCACGACGAAGTGTTGGGGCGTTTTATGAAAGAGTTTTGTGCGCTCGATATAAAATACGAGCGCTCTACGGACGTCTAGGGAGTGCAATTGTTGCTCCCGTTGTGATGAATGTGGCTTCGGGAAGAAGACCAGAAGGAAGATATCCTGGTTTACATGAAAGACCGAAACCACTTTAGGAAGGAACGCCGGGTGTGGTCACAACTGCACCTTGTCCTTGTGAAACACAGTATACAGTGGGTCCACTGTGAGAGCCCGAAGCTCGGAGACTTGCCTGGCTGACGTAATGGCTACGAGGAAAGCTGTCTTCCAGGACAGGTATAGTAGCGAGAAGGTTGCTAATGGCTCGAATGGGGCAGACATGAGTCTGGTTAGAACCAGATTGAGGTCCCAGGTTGGGGCGGGGCGTCGTACTCGGGGGTATAGGCGTTCCAAGCCCTTGAGGAACCTAGAAACCATAGAGTGCGAGAACACGGAGTGTCCACTCTCCCCTGGGTGGAAGGTAGAGATGGCCGCCAAGTGCACCCTCAATCATGATATCGCTAGGCCCTGCTGTTTAAGATACCAGAGGTAGTCCAAGATGGTGGGGATCGAGGCCTCGGTGGGAGTGACATTCTGCGTTTCGCACCAGCAGGAGAAACGCTTCCACTCGGCCAGATACGTTGACCGAGTGGAAGGTTTCCTGCTACCCAGGAGTACTTGTTGTACTGAGGCAGAGCAACGTAACTCGGACTGGTTTAACCACGCAGCAGCCATGCTGTGAGATGAAGCGACTGCAGGTCTGGGTGGCGAAGTCTGCCGTGGTCCTGAGTTATGAGGTCTGGGCAAAGAGGCAGGGTAATTGGGTTGGCTATCGACAGGTCGAGCAGTGTGCTGTACCAGTGCCTGGGCCACGCTGGAGCGATCATGATCAAGTGAGCTCTGTCCCTGCGGAGCTTTATCAGGACCCTGTGAACCAGCAGGAACAGTGGAAAGGCGTAAAGCAGTTGGCTCATCCACGGCATCAGGAAAGCATCCGAGATTGAGCCCAGGGAGAGGCCTTGGAAGGAGGAGAACATCTGGCATTTCCTGTTCTCGTGGGAAGCGAAGAGGTCTATATGGGGAAAGCCCCACTTCCGGAAAACGGAATGAATAATGTCCGGACGAATCGACCACTCGTGAGACAGGAAGGATCTGCTGAGTCGATCCGCCAGAGTGTTCCGAACGCCTGGGAGAAAAGATGCTACCAGGTCTATCGAATGGGCTATACAGAAGTCCCAAAGCTGGATGGCTTCCTGACAAAGGGGGGAGGACTGTGCCCCTCCCTGCTTGTTTATGTAATACATGGCCGTTGTGTTGTCTGTGAACACTGAGACACAGCGGCCTTGTAAGTGCTGTTGAAATGCCTGGCACGCAAGGCAGACTGCTCTCAGCTCTCGGACATTGATGTGCAAGGCCAGCTCCTGAGATGACCAAAGGCCTTGAGTGCGAAGATGTCCGAGGTGGGCACCCCAGCCGAGAGATGAGGCATCTGTCGTCAGGGCCATGGAAGGCTGGGGTCAGTAGAACGACATCCCTGCACACACCAGGGAGGGCGTCAGCCACCAGTTGAGGGAGCGTAGGATGCTTGGGGGAATGGTGACTATTATGTCTATGGTGTCTCTGCACGGGTGGTATACCGAGTTGAGCCAAAATTGGAGGGGACGGAGGCGTAACCTGGCGTGTTTGGTCACAAACGTGCAGGCAGCCATGTGACCCAATAGACCGAGACAAGTGCAAGCCAAAGTCGTTGGGAAGGTTTGTAGGCTTTGAATTATTGTTACCATCGTGATAAGCAGGCTCTGGCGAGATTGGAGTCCCGGATGGCCCCAATGAAGTCTATCCTCTGTGTGGGAACCAGAGTGAATTTGTCTGTATTGATCATCAGGCCTAGACGTATGAATAGGTCCTTGACGATGCCTACATGATGGGTGACTTGTGTCTCGGAGGTCCCTCTGATGAGCCAATCGTCGAGTTACAGAAAGACGTGTATCCGGTGGCGGCGGAGGGAGGCAGCGACTACAGCCATGCACTTGTGAATACTCTTGGTACTGTAGAGAGGCTAAACGGTAGGACCGTAAACTGGAAATGCTGACGGTTGGCTACAAATCTGAGGTACCGCCTATGTGGAGGATAAATGGCGATGTGAAAATACGCATCCTTCATGTTGAGGGCAGCATACCAGTCTCCGGGATCCAAGGATGGGATGATGGTCCCCAGGGATATCATGTGGAACTTCAACATTATCATGAACTTGTTGAGTTCTCGCAGGTCTAGGATAGGTCTGAGACCTCCCTTCACTTTGGGGATTAGGAAATAGCAAGAGTAGAACTCCTTCCCCCTTTTGTCTTCTGGTACTTCCTCTATGGCTTCCATGGTAAGGAGCGTGCGCACCTCTTGTAAAAGGAATTGCTCGTGAGAGGGGTCCCTGAAGAGGGACGAGGGTGGGAGGTGGAAGGGAGGAGGCGAAATAAACTGGAGGTGGTACCCAAGTTCCACCGTGCGTAGGACCCGACAATCTGAAGTTAGCTGGGACCACGCAGGGAGGAAAAAGGAGAGGCGGTTGGAAAAGGGAGGTAAAGGATCCTGGAAAGGAACTGGTACACCGTCCTCGGGCGCACCTTCAAAAGTTTGGCTTTGGCCCCGTAGGTGGTTTGGAGGGACCTTGATTCTGACCTCCTTGGGGTCCAGACCACCATCTATGATTGCCTCGGCCGTGTCTTCTGCCAAAGTCGTGTCTCAGTCTAGGCAGGGGATAAGGGCGGTGAGGCTGGGGCTGGAAGGACCTGCGCTGAGTAACCGGAGTGTGCATCCCGAGGAAGCACACGATGACCCTGTTGTCCTTAAGGCTCTGCAGCCTGGGGTCAGTCTTTTCAGAGAATAGGCCTTGACCATCAAAGGGCAGATCCTGTATGGTGGTTTGTAACTCAGGTGAAAGGCCTGAGACCTGAAGCCATGATATCTGCCTCATGGCGACACCTGAAGCCAGGGTCCTGGCTGTGGAGTCAGCTGTGTCCAGGGAGGCCTGGAGAGAAGTTCTTGCCACCTTCTTCCCTTCCTCCAAAAGGGCAGCAAACTCTGAGCGGGAGCCTTGGGGAATGAACTCCTTGAATTTCTCCACCGCCGTCCAGGTGTTATAATTGTACCGGCTGAGCAGGGCTTGTTGGTTTGCCACCCTGAGTTGGAGGCCCCCAGTAGAGTATACCTTGCGGCCCAATAAGTCCATGTGCCTAGCCTCCTTTGATTTTGGAGCAGGAGCTTGCTGGCCGTGGCGTTCCATTTCATTGACTGATTGCATGACAAGGGAGCAGGGAGGAGGGTGCACGTACAGGTACTCATACCCCTTAGAGGGTACCATGTACTTCCGCTCAATTCCCCTGGCTGTGGGCATAATAGATGCTGGAGATTGCCAGATGGTATCGGCATTTGCTTGTATCATATGGATAAACGACAAGGCCACTCTTGTGAGGGTGTCAGCTGATAGGATATCCACCACCGGGTTCTCTATCTCCGGGATGTCCTCCACCTGAAGATTCATATTCAGGGCCACCTGCCTCAGGAGGTCCTGATATGCCTGCAGGTCAATTGGAGGAGGGCCCGAGGAGAATGTCCCTGCCACCGCTTCATCTGGAGAGGAGGAAGAGGAAAGGCCAGGGACAAGAGGGTCCTGCGTGGGCTCCTGTTCTTGAGCAACGTCAGTCTCGGGTGGAACTTGAGACACTGCCAGCTGAATGAGAGCCTCCTCTGTACCCGTGGGAGGAGGGCGGCTGATTGTTACCTCCGGCACCCGGTGTTCCGATGGTGCAGAGGGGGATGGCATTGGAGGCGCACCTTGGGCTTGATGGTATGCCCAAGGTGTCCAGAATGACCACTGATGGGGTCCCTATTCCTGGGTCTGGGTCTCCTGAAAGACACGGCCGGGCACATCAGAGTCACGGTCCTGTGCATAGGAAGCACTGTCCACATGAGAAGACACAAATGTGTGACAAGATGGCCAAGGAGGCGCTGAAAACCCCTAGGAAGGGTCTTGATCTCTAAACGACCTTTTCCTGTGTGGCAGCGGAGAGCGGTACCAGTTGCCATACCAGTACCGGGAACGAGACCGGGACCTGCGACCGAAACGGTGCCAGGAGGTCGACCGGGATCTGGAGGCTCGACATCTAGATTGGCTGCGAGAGGCATGGTGCCGGGAACGGTACCAGGAGCTGGATCGGTGCCGAAAGTAGCAGGCCAGTGAATGGGACGCTGAGTGGTGCCGCAAGTGTGACCGGTACCGAGATGGAGAGCGGTGCCAGGACTGCGAGTGGCATCGAGACCGGGATCGGCGACGGGACTGAGAGCGCCGGTGGGACCGTGATCATAATCGGTGCCTCTCAACAGTCAGGGCAGGGCAGGCTTGCCTATCAATTGAATGACCCTCACCGGCGGTGCTGGGGGTTGAGGCAGTGCGGACTCCGTCAGAGTGATCAGCTCCCTCGCCGTAGAAAAGGTCTCCGGCATGGAGGGAATTGTGAGCTCAACCATGGTGTGCGCCGGGGAGCTTTCAGGCGCCGGATTCGACAGCCCTTGCGGAACTGGAATCGACAATGCCGAAGCTGTCAGTGCCGCGGCAGGTGTCGGTGCCGGGCGGTCCGACTTAGGCAGGTGCTCCAACTGCAGTGCAGGTGGCACGGAAACCGCAGGAGTCTTATGCTTCTTAACCCGTGGACAGAGGGAACGGTGCTGAGCACATGACGGTGCCACTGACGGTTGGTGCCGAGGGGCCTTAGTGGTACCGACTCGATCCAGTGCCGAGGAGACGCTTCTGCTTGATACGGACTGTCCAGCGCTCGGTGCCGAGGATGGAGGAGTAAGAGCTGCCTCCATCAGGAGCTGTTTCAGATGAAAGTCCCACTCCTCCTTCGTCCTGGGCTTAAAGGCCTTACAGATCCGGCATTTATCCGAGAGGTGGGATTCCCCGAGGCAGTTAAGGTAAGAGTCGTGGGGATCTCCCGTTGGCATCGGCCTGTGGCAGGTCAAGCATGGTTTGAAGCCCAGTGAACCGGGCATGGGGCCTGGTACCGGCTGTGGGGAAGGAGCTAATCCCCGAACCCCTGTCAACTATATACACTAACGATAACAAAGAATGAATAAAACTAACTATAACTATAGAATTTACAACGATATACATGAGAATTAATAAAAGAACTGCGAGTAGCTAGGGAGGTGGAGATCAGCTAAGCTGCGCTCCACTGTTCCAATGACCGACATGGGCAGTAAGAAGGAACTGAAGGGCCATTGGGTCGGCAGGGGATCTATCCAGCGCCATAGCGGCGCCACTCCAGGGGGCGCCCAGCTGACCACTGAGTGTTGCTAGGGTAAAAATCTTCCGACGAGCGTGCACGCAGCGCGTGCACACCTAATTGGAATTGATATGAGCAAGCACTCGAAGAAGAAATAAAAGAATCTGGAATCTCATGTCAATATTTTGATATATTTGTCTGAAAACAATTCAATTCCATTTTCATTAAATCATCTACAGTTCACACATCCCTAATGATCTGGCTATTTATATTTTCCTAAGGATGATTCAAACAAAATGTGTTCAGCTGCAAACATATAGGTATCTAAAGATACCAATTAGTCCAAAATCCTAATACTGTAGGATGGCATGTATCAAAGAGCCCTCTGGTGCTGCTATCTATTATGTATACTGAATGTGAGAGCCATATAGGACAGAGGTAGGACTGGATAGTTTTCCTCCCTTCCATTCTAAACTCATTTTCTAACATGATCTGTGCTAAAGACAGGCAGATAATGTCGTCAAGCCACCTTGAAAATTAAACTCCTTTTGCATAATGAATACCTGACCTGAATTGTTATATGATAACATATTTAAAGAAAAACAGATTTTAAAACACTAGTTTTAAATAAGAGCTTCTGTAAACCACAGTTCTCTGAAAAATATTGTTCTTCATTTTTTGCATAACAACCCATGTGCCCACTGGCAAAAGTAAAATTATACTTGGATTAAAGATAAAACAAACTGATTTTGAAATCAAACAAATAGGCATTTCTGAACTAGAGATAGATCCAATTTGGAAAAGATCTGATATTACTTAAACAATATATATCTGCTGACAGAACAGGTAATGTATATACTGTGTTATACCTTTAATTAACCTTAATAATACAAAATAACCCCGCCATTTCCCCCTAAAAAAATATCAATGGATGGAGTCATTCATGAATGAGAGACAGAATAATTAAATTTTAAAGAGAGTGTTCCAACCTATTTTGAAACCCTGTACAATATTTATCTATCTAATTTGACAGACTTCAGTATTCCCCTGAAATACTCTATCCTGCAAGCAAGTAGTGATACTAGTGTGGAACATTAAGTGGGTTCTTACAGAGTCAGAATACTCTGAATGTAGGAGGGGTGAAACAGTTTCTTTAGAGAGAGAAGACAGGATTTGTATAGAGTAGTTCCACCCAACTTATCTGCCCATCCTG
Source organism: Gopherus flavomarginatus (assembly GCF_025201925.1). Lineage (NCBI taxonomy): Eukaryota > Metazoa > Chordata > Testudines > Testudinidae > Gopherus > Gopherus flavomarginatus. Next base: position 91,150,218 of record NC_066617.1, read on the forward strand.
GAAATAAGATCTGAGCTGAACTTAAAGTATTTTTGTTCATTTCTGTGTTAATAAAATCAACTCCCATAAAGGAAGGAGTTTGGACTCTACATAAGGTGTGGACTGTATTTGAAAATATACTAGCAATGGCATGCTCATCACCAAGAATTGAATCATCCCACCAGATCTCTGCATTGAAGAAAAAAGGTGGGGGTGGTCATCCTCTGCCATTTGGAAGCCACAGAATGCACTCTGCAAGGTGATATTGGGGAGGATGTAGAGACTGGATTGGTTGGAAGAGAAACGGGGCAGGTCAGAGGGAAGAGGGATTATCGTTTCCAGCCCCATGGAGTTCAGGTGGAAAAAATAATATAGCCTGGGTCTGTATTATATTTTCCACTGAGCCCGCTCCTGAGGATCTTGAGAACAGTCTTGCCAGGGTGTGGTTGAAGGGGGAGAGTTCCAGAGGGGGATGGGCGACCAGGAACTAGAGCCAGTGAAGCAGTACTGGGTATCCACACAAACAGCCCTGACCTTCTATGACACGTGCCAAACTGTTGAGATCCACCAGGCAGGGTGGGACACACCTTGCTCTCCAGTGAAATAATGGGAAGGAACTTTGCAAGGGGATCCTTACAAACTTCCTGCCCCAGAGACCCCTCATGTGTACCATAGGAATGGTAAGTAAAAATCTAACATGGCTGTGAACCACTGAGGGACGTGACAACAAGGATTTAGAGACATCAAAAGCATGAGTTGGTAGACATACTAGACAGATAAATGGGCGATCCTAAATGGACCACATTTACCTCCTGCCATATAACAGGCTGACAGTGCTTGCTTGGAGCACTTCACTCTGTTATCAAGTGTTGATCCTGCTGGAAAAGTTAAGCAGGTTCTTCTGAGTCACTCAGGCAAAGGGCTTGTTACTCTATCTGGTTATAACGGAGTTGGGAGTGTCTTTCTAAAAGGGGATAATGGCTGATTAATCCTGTAGTAGGAACCCTAAGGGCAGCTATGACTGGAGAGAACTCTTGAGCTTGATGTTAATTTCTTTGTTAAAGCCCTGGCATAGGAAGGTATTTGTTTTTGACTCTTTTGGTGTGCAGACTTTGTTTTACAGTAAGTTTAGAAAGACACCTGCCCTCCTTCTTTCCTTGCTTCAAAAATGGACCAGTAAACTAAGGAAGAGCAGTGAAAGGGCCATGTACAGCCCATATATTTCCACACAAATAGCCCACCTACATCCAAAAACAAACAGAAATCAGAACTCACCCCATGCCCAATACAGTCAAGTATTTTTTTAAAAAAAATAAAAATCCAGAGTATTTTAAGTCAGACTAAAGACCCAATCTTCTCCTCACTCCTCCAATAACTCTCATTCACCAAACTGTTCCAGCCCAGAGCAAATGTAAAGAGTTGTGAAAGTGGGACCTTGAGAGCCTGCTTATTTGAGCTCTCTAATATGAGGTCTGCATTTTTACAAAGATTTGTATGCGTCTTTCAATTTGTTTATTTAGGGGCTTCCATAGCTGTTTGAACTTTCTGCTACCTTGCTTTGTTGAGGAATAGGATTCCATTACCTGCTAAGGCCTGGTCTGCCCAGAAAACTACAAATATTTTATGACAGATCAACCACTGAGTGATTTAAATACAGAGATGAGAATAATGTTAACCTTCAATTAAGAAAATGTCTGCATTTCTACGACTATTTTCTGCTCTTGGATGCATATATGTGGCTTCCATTAACTTATCATAGTTTTCTGGAGAACATAATCGGGGAGTGGAAAAAGGATGATTTGGGCTATCTAGAGATCATGAGAGAATGGTGAAAGGTTGTTTTCACATAAACTAGCCTTGGACATTTCCCAGTAAGAAAACCTAAGTCCAGTGGTTAGTCGGATCAGAAGATCAAACAAACCAGCACAAGGACATTTAAGAGAACTAAATATCTGTAGACTAAGTATGTTTGCAACAGAAATGTAGTAAAATTCCAGAATAATCTACCAGATGCTACAAATGCCAGTTGCAAGAAGATAAATACTTTTAAATAATCATTTAATTAAGAGCCAAGGGCCATTTACTCTTCTTGTTGCAAGATATTTTGTTTCTCTTCACTTCTCTCCTTTAGGGCAGCAACTATCTCATATTAAGGTACCAAGCTTTTTTAAATCAATGACACTTAGCTCTTGTAAGTGCAGTTCAAGTAGTTTTATGCATACCCTGAATGCAGCAGAGGTCATGCTTTGGAGAAGACAACCCACATCCTCATTTAAAAATGGAAGGGGGAGGGAAGAATAGAATTTTTTTTTATTGAATACAGAATACAAAAAAAGACATTTTCTTAGCCCATTTTGGGCTTGATCCTTGCACCCACTGAAGTCACTGAAGTGACATCAATAAGAACATGTAATACCTATACCTCATTCTGATGATTCAAGGGCCCCAATAAATGTATCAAAAGTTAATTATTAACATGTTTTACAGCAATAAGGACACCCAGCACTCCTTTTCCTCACCTTAGAGCAAATTTTTGAACATGTACTAGAGGCACTACAGAAATATAAAACAAGATTACTTTTGTAATGAAAAACACAATCTGAGGCACTGAAGCCATGCTGTTCTAAATTAAATGCATAAAGTTCTGGAAAACTCTGTGTTAGATGCAGAGAAAAGGGCAGAGAGAGTTACAGACTGTAGAAAGGAAAATTACCTAGAATCATCATCAGTGTCCAAATCATTTCTTTAAATGTGTTAACATTCATATTTTGTCAATAAATGTAGAAAGATCACAATTTTGAACCAGGTAGTCATCCTCCATATCTTTCATTTTATATATCTGATTATGTTTTCACGCTTTTCTTGCACTACTCACATTTACATATTGAGCCATCTGGTGGCTGTCCTTGGGTGCATGTTAACTTTTTTAAAAATATATTTTGGCTTCTGAATATATGTATATATTTTTATGAGAAATAATAATCACCACAAGAAATGCTTGAATAGATGGAATTATATTGATGAAAGTATTAGCCTGAACATATACTGACAATTATATATTTTATAGTACCTATAGTTTTAAATGATATATATGATGCATTAATTTATTAATGAATCCAGATCTCTCATTTGTCAATCAATCTACAGCCAAATTATAGTTTAAACATTTTCAGTATTCCACATCAGTTTGGTTTAAACATTTTTCTGTTTTGCAATATCAACCCTCTTACATTTTGTAACTCAATCTACATACCTTTCATATGAGCTAAAATATATCTATGTAAATAATGCCTTCACTAATCTTAATCATATATTATTTGCCCTACAGTATTTGATCTATGTTTATTTTGGAGAGTTGTCAGTCTACATTTCCCTCTCCCCCACAGTTGTCATGCAATTGTTGGCCTCCTTACTGGTTTTAAGACATAGTTTTATATAACTGGAACAGTAGGGGGCATTCACAGCTTAAAATGCTGGATATGATTCTATAATATTAGCAGATTATATTTTAAATTTGTAGCAAATACTTCTGCTTACTTACAATACCATATATGAAATCTATTAATTGATATGTTTTGTGTATGTTATACTATTACGTAGGACATGCTGCTCTCATTTGCTGTACATCTTTGATTCTTGCTCTGTTCTTTAATATTGTTTTCTTTTCAAACACATTTATTTTACATAACATTGCAACAAACTATGTGACAAAAAAGGGTATGTTACAAAGGTAATGTAAATAATTTTTAATCATGGGCAAAATTATCCCTTTGTGCAGAAAAACCACAGAAGAGAAAATATTAATGTAAGCCATGCAAAAAACTGACTTTCGGTGGGTGGGTGAGATATGTGATGACTAAGAAGTGGCAGAGAGCATGGCTCTAAAACAAGGAAGAGTCTGAGGATGTGTGGAAAGTTATATATTCAGCTCCACAGATCTTGAGGCATTTATGTGGAATACCATCCTCTCTGTGCTTCACTCAGACCCCTATCTTTCTGACAGCATAGCCAGGTCAGTTGCCTTGCCACACTGCCATTGGCTACCTGCCTGTGATTGTGCCTTACTTCTCCCTCCAAAGGAAGATGAAGCTGCATGGAAGACTTAACGCTGCATGGAACATTAAATAATATGGCAATTTTCCATATCAATCCATAGACTCATAGATATTTGAGTTGGAAAAGATCTACAGTATACGGTTGTCAAGTCTAATCTACTGCCAATGAGGGCCTGGTCCCTACAATATATTATCTAGTGCTCCTTTCAATCAGTTTTAAAACCTGTCAAACTATAGTGCTTCCACTTCTTTCCTTGGGGGACTGTTAACAGATCACACCATGATTTTTTTTTCTTATTTTCACCTGATTACTTCTAATTACATCCCTTTGTACCACATTAAAAATTGGTCTCTCTCCTTGTTACTCCCATCAAGAATTTCTAAACAGATATCATGTATCCCACTTGGTATTTTGTTTTTCAAAATAATATTTTTCCTCCACAAGCCCAAGTATTCTTATTTTGTTACTACCTTCCATTTGCACCAGAATTATATTTAATCTCATTTCATATGTTTGAGCATTAGTTTGTGAGGCCTAATAACTATTTGAATCCCACTTACCTATAAATTAGCTGTATGTGATTTGGCCAAGACAGCATGGGATTTCCATGATTGTTAAGTGTAGACAAAATAACGAACAACTAAATTACAGGATTTTTTGAACTCTCTAGGCCCCCCATTCCCCTCCAGTTTGATTCTTCTCAACCTGAAAGAAAAGTTGTTAGCCTACTCTTGCAAATAGTGTCTGCTGCAATAAATGTTCCTTAGGGAGGGCCTCTGTGATGGCACAAACTACACACACACAAAAATAATCAGCTAAATAGGTTTAAAATTCATTTCTCTGTAGTCAACACCACAAACCATGGGTTCCATATAGCAGCATACCACAAACCATGGGGGAGGGCCAGCCAAGACACCTAAAATTAATCTGAGCAGAGGGCACAGGGAAAGGGGGAGGACACAGAATAGGAAGACTGAGTTTCCATTCCCATTCTGTCCTGAAAGCACAGCTCTAAGCACTCTGACTGATGTGAGAAAATGCCGTTAGTGCTTAGTAAATGTACAGAGAGAATGCCCAGCTGCTGCTTTGCACAGCTCATCAACTATCATTTCTCCTCTTTCTGCGCAGGAGATGGCAACATCCCAAGTGGAATGAGCCCAAATTCTGATCTGGCACAGGGTCTCAGCTGCTGCACAGGCTTCTTAAAAACCGTATCTGTTCCAGCTGGCTATGACATAGCTTTACACTGTCTCTCCTTCTTTAGACAGCTAATAAAAGATCAAACAGTCAGTCCACACTATGGAAGTATTCATTCCTGGTTAAGTAAAAATTAACGCTGCTTCTCAAATCTTAGTTGTGCCACATTTTATCTTTGCCTGGAGACAGAGTCAGAAATTTGGGAAGGAAATGTCAAACGAAAAGGGGACAAAACTGAGGGAAGAAAACTGGAGTAAGTCTTAACTAATACCTTATCCCTGTGAAAAGTTAACTATGGTGGATGGCAAGATAAGGCCACAGTTTCCACAACCTTCATAGCTGAAGTTGTTTCTAATTCTATTGTAAGATTTTTTGGTCTGGACTGTGTCTTCTTAGTGTCTAGCAAAATCCTGATCAGGGTCCAGAGGCACTATAACAGGGGTCAGCAGCCTTTCAGAAGTGGTGTGCCGAGTCTTCATTTATTCACTCTAATTTAAGGTTTCGTGTGCCAGTAATACATTTTAACATTTTTAGATCTCTCTCTCTAAGTCTATAATATATAACTAAACTATTGTTGTATGTAAAGTAAATAAGGTTTTTAAAAAATTTAAGAAGCTTCATTTAAAATTAAATTAAAATGCAGAGTCCCCCCAGACTGGTGGCCAGGACCCAGGCAGTCTGAGTGCCACTGAAAATCAGCTTGCGTGCCGCTTTTGGCACGCGTGCCATAGGTTGCCTACCCCTGCACTATAATAATGCACATAATATGTTTATTTAAATGGCACTAGAAACACCACTTCCAAGATAAAAAGATGTTGGTCTGTTGCACTAGATGGCTTAAAGTGATGGTTTACCTAGTTTCTCTAGTACAAGAGGGAGAAACTAAGGACCAAATGGGAGTCTCAATAAGTGAATGTTTCAGAGTACTAGACACTAGAGGAGAAGTGCTCACTGTCCCATCATCTACCATGTCATTTACTGCACTAAGGGACAAGATATTAATAGTGGATAAGTCACTTGTTCAGGGATAGAAAAGTGTAGTAACCCTTAGTGTAAAATCCAGAAGGTTTGAGTTTTATAACATGGGAGGGAAACCTTGTTTTCTGAGAGGATAAAATATTTTTATGTACCCTAAGAGTGGATGCTTTGAGGACCATGATTCCAGAAGGAAAGATCTCCCTACCTATGGCATCAGGAACGAGCTTAATGTGTTAGCTGTCAGAAGGAGAGCAGGGTGTTTGATTTCATTTAAACCATTAATTGCAAGCAACATCTCTGAGAGATTTCCCATAATTTTTAGGGTTAGTGGCACAAAATTCTAGATTCCGCTTGATTTCAGACAACTAGTAGACAGAAGATCTGAATACGTAGGAAGAATCATTAGAAGCCAAGAAGTGAACGGGACTTTGATAAAAAAAAATCTTTCTGGTAACTTCTACCACCATTCTATCTAAGGAATCCTTGAAGGAGACATTAGAATCCAAGATTAAATCATCTATCTTTGACCAGTGCAGGACTATAAAGTCCACTTGACAGGTCAAATAACCTGTAAATTCCTGAGGGAGCGACTGTGGTGCTGATAGCTAGCCGGCTCAGGTCACAAACCCAAAGAAGTGTTAATTGTACCCATTCACTTGTGAGTGGATATCAAAGAGATGTTAAATGAATTGGTAGGCATAAACCTATTCCCTGATGTTGATAAGAAATCAAGGAAAATGTATTGATGATTGTATTGTTTTCATCTGTCTGTATCCTGTACTTAATTAACCTTAAGATCAAAGATGTGTATACTCTACATGAAACTAATGAGTATTACCTGTATTGTTTTCACGTATCTGTCTCTGTTATAATGAATGGCTGGCAATTACCTTATGTAAATCTGTGTAACTGGATTACATGCATATGCATGGGAAGTAGAAGGTTAGTGTCAAAGAGTAGGGCATTGAGTGTCCCACAATGGGAAATCTATAGACACATGCTATGCTGGGAACACCTGCCAAACTGTTTTCAGCTTGTCTTGCTGTGAGCAAGATCTATAAAATATTGGATCCTGGGAGAGATTGTTCATCTCTGGACTGCTTGGGTTCTGACAGGGGGAATCTTATGTGATTGGATAGAGGACCCCAAAATTATTCTGGGAAACCTTGAGGAACTTATGGAAAGCAAACAGACACTACATCTCTGTATCATTTGGACTACAATTCTGATTCCACTGCAATGTAGTTTTATCAGTGTTAACTTCTCAATAACTCTCTCTTGTTTCTTAGCTAATAAATCTATGGTTTAGTTACTAAGGATTGGCTACAGCATTGTCTTTGGTGAGATCTGAAGTATACCTTGACCTTCGGGTAAGTGACTGGCCCTCTGGGGCTGGAAGTAACCTAATGCATGATGAATTTGGTTTTAATAACCTTTCAGAATAAAGTCCAGTTTGTCGGGGTGGTAAAAGGGGGCTGGAATGCTTAAGGGGACTCTCTGTGACTCCAGGGTAAAACTAATATAGTGATGCAGGAGTACACTTTTGTTACTGGCTTGGTGAAATATAATGATAGAATATACCACCACTTTGGGGTGTCTGCCCTATTTTCTGACAGTCGGTCCTGAGTCTGGCATTCTTAGCTGTGAGCCACTCCAGGCATTGTGACAGTTACATCTTCTGAACAATCTTGTTTGCCATCCATTAAGATAAATGCTCTCTACATAAAATTTCAGGTACAGAGCAAGCTTTTTCTTGCTTTTCCACCTCCAGGAAAAGGGTGTCTCTGAAGGATCCAGTTTCTCCTCTGGCCTTTCAAGTCTCATAGGTTCAGACAGTCCTCAGACCATTTTCCCAGTCTTCGCTTGAGATTCCTTGCTAAATCAGCAGGCTGCACCTCAGGCTCAATCTGACACCTCACCTTCCTGAGCAGGAAACTGGGGAGGCTGGTGGCACAACAAAACAACAAGACTTAGAGAGTGCCAAAGCCTGGGCACTTATACTTATGAATTTAGTCTTAGAGGCTGAGGCAAATAATTGTCTGAACAAAGTTACAGAAGTTTCCAAGGAAGGTCTTAGCCAGACTCTTAGGATTTTTCTCTGGAGGATAGAAAAAAAAGAATTTTTAAAAAGCATAAGCCTTCATGAAGCATTTATTACTTCACCTAATGACTGCTAAGGGTAGGGACATAGACTGAAAGGGGCTGACAACCCTTACCTCATCTTCTGACTCATCTATTCTTTCAGGGAGGGCCTCTTCTCTAGCAAGTGAGTTTCTTCTTGAGCTTTGTGCGGGCTAACAGGGATGATTTGCCCTTTGGCAGGGACCTGCACAGCCCCAGTAAGGCCAGCATCTGTTCATTATTCCTTTGTGCACTAGCAGTAGCTCCTGGCAAATCATTATCTCAGGAAGCAGAAAATGTCCTTTTTCTTCAGATTTAGAGTACAGCTGGTCAAAATTTTTGTCATGAAAAAATTTCATTTGGTTTGATTTTTGTAATGAAAAAATTTAATAACAAATTAAATGCAATTTTTATTTCATTCAGAAAAGGAGGGAACTCCCTCTCCCCCAAAAAAGACATGCAATTTTTCAGTTTGAAGCAAAATGAATATTTTCATTTAGTTCATTTTGAATATTTTTCTTAAAAATGAAAAAAAATAAAATCTAATAAAATGAAAAGTTTCCATTTCTTTCTAATTTTTTCATGAAAAAAAATCAACATCTTCTCCAACCAGCTCTACTTTGTCAAAGTGTGCTGACAAACAACCCAGGAACTATAAGGAAGCCTGAGAAGTCCCTTCAAGCTGGTGGCCAGGTTTAGCCATAGAGATTGCCTTGCGTCTTTCTCCAACCAGCTCTACTTTGTCAAAGTGTGCTGACAAACAACCCAGGAACTATAAGGAAGCCTGAGAAGTCCCTTCAAGCTGGTGGCCAGGTTTAGCTATAGAGATTGCCTTGCTTCTTTCTTTCATAGAAGCAGCACTCACATTGCAGAAGAGTGCATCACATTGACAGTGTGATCCCATAACTCAACTGGTCTTGTCCTTGTCAAGTGCTGGTTCCAGGTAGTCAGGCCTTGTGGATGGAGCAGAGGTTGAAGGCAGACATAGGGGTCCGGACTGGGATAAGAGCAGTGCTGGTACCAGGGTCTAGGCACAGGCTGGGGTCAAAACTGAAATCAGAGTCCGTAGACAAAGCCAAATGAGTATTGTAGCTGAAGTCCAGACACATGCTAAAAGTCAAAGATGGATGGTCCGAGTCCAAGGGTCTGGGGGTGAGGAGGCAGATGCAAGCTGGAGCAGGTGTATAACAGATCTGCAGCATGATCAGAACAGCCCATGGACAAGGCTGGAATGGGTCCTAGGCAAGGCTATGGCAGGAACAGGAACCATCTCCAGAGCAGGCTGGGAGTCTGTTATACTGCAAGGAACTGAGAGGTTTCCTGTCCAGGTAGTGCCATCAGACAGACTAATTTACAGCTCTGGTGGGATTAGGAAAATACCTGAGCCTGGAGGTCAGTTGATATGGTTTCTGCTCAAGGACCGGCTGTCGTCTGGCCACTAATCCCACAAGTGCAACTATTATGAAACATGTATAACAACCACAGAGGGTTTTGCAGCAGCTATATCACCAGTTAACAGCCTGTTGAATAGACCCTGTCCCCTACCTACTATGATATCTTTTTTGCCAGTATTTGCCATGCAGCTGAAGGGTAGGATCTTTTAGCCCGTCACTCACATATATATACACATACCATATTTGTTTGTAATGTATGTATGCACAATAAATTTGTCTTATGTTACATTCCAAATAGATAGGAAAATATTGTAATTTACTGCATAAAAGTTTTTAAGGAAGTGAATATGTTACAAGTGAGTATGTTGCTTATTGTACTTGATTGTACAATGACGGTACTGTGAAAGCTTAAGTTTTGCCTTCAAAAGGACTCAAGAAACAATAGCAATGTCTCAATCTTCCTTAAATATAGTTTCTCTAGTGCCTATGCCCAATTCAGCAGAAAATATATTCTACACATGCAACATGGAAGACTTTACCAAACCCAAAATAAGTTTCTAGAGCATTAAATTGCATGGAAAACAGACATATTTTGCTGAATCTGGCTATAACTCTGTCAAACCTAAACAATACTTACTTTTATTTTCTGATGACATAAACAAAGATTTTTAATCACTTCACCTGTTCATTCACTCTGGAGTGTGATGGCCCATGATGGATGAGAATCTTCACAATATCTACATCTCCTTTCCAAGCAGCCAAGTGTATAGGAAAATAACCTTTGTTATCTGCCACATTAGTTGATGCTTCATACTGAAGTAATTTGAGAACTATATCCCTGGAAAACAGGGGGGGAAGGAAGGAAAAAAGCTAAAAATTGAGAGGACAGCTTATTTTATAAAGTTTGTACACACTGTCAAAACGTTTATCCTTAATAACTGATGAGCCAAATCCCACAGTCATTCATGCAAACCTACTGAAATTAATTTGCCTAAGAACTGAATACAGATTGGAAAACATAGACCAAAATGCTGAATTTCATGTTTCTTCTTTATTTTATTGACTGAATAAAGAGGTTACTCACTGACAGTAATGCTGGTTTTTTTAATGCATTGCCTCCACAGAGACGCACTGTAAGACACACGAGCCTATCCACATAGTCACTGAACCTTTTAAAACAGTAGCTGGCAGTAAGAGAGCACATGCATGTCCCTTCAGACTTATATTCCACAGAATGAAGGTATAAGAATCCCACTCCCTAGTTCCTCTTCCCCTTCAGAAGTCTTGCTATGAGTTGAGCTCTGAAGCACAGTGCAAGAGGGAGGGTCAGTGTGGAAGGCAGAAATTTAGAGTACCAGAGTTACTCTTGGTAAGTAACCCCTTTTTCTTCTTCATGACATTGCCTCGACAGAGTCCCATAGCAAGAGATCATCTAATGATACCACACTTGGGTGTTTACTAATCTCCCTGGAAATCCTGTTTTCATTTTTGGCTTCTTACTCTCCATCTCCCAAGATTAATGAGGAACAAAACAACTTTATTATTTTTTCATCTATATCTGGATCCTGTTAGCATTTTTAAATTGTAAGTTGTAGAGATTTACCATACTTTATAATAAAAGATTAAATAGAAGGAGCTATATTAAGCCTCTGGTTTTTAAGCAAAATTCCATATTGATTTCAATAGGAAGTTCTGCTTAAAAATGATAGTAAGGTATAAGCTACAGTTAGCAAGTATGCTAAAAAATAAATCAGTTGTGTCCTACCTGTAAATTTGTCTTCTCATGGATGGAATGATCTTCTGACAGCCCTGAATAATTAATAAGTTAACTACACCCATAAGCTAGTGGAGGCAGTTCTTGGCAATCAAACACTGGCTCTTTAAGAAGGGCTGGCTCCAGGCACTAGTGAATGAAGTAGGTGGTTGGGGTGGCACATCTGGGTCTTTGGCGGCAATTCGGCGGTGGATCCCTTGGTCCCTCTCAGAGCAAAGGACCCGCCACCAAATTGCCGCTGAGGAATGAAGTGGTGCCACTGAGCTGCTGCCGAAGTGCCGCCAATCATGCTTTTTTTTTTTCCCCTTCGCCGCTTAGGGCGGCAAAAAAGCCTGAGCTGGCCCTGTCTTTAAGAACTGGCAGTATCAAAAATCTAGCAGTACCTTCAAAGCAGACTGCAAAAAAGATTATTTAATACATTAAGAACTTGGGACTTTAAAAATACAGGCAAATGTAAACCCTGAGAAAATAGCTGTGGTCCCTAAATCTGTCCCAAACACTGCAATAAGAACAATGGCATACTGTCGGAGAGACTTGACAAAGGAGGGAGAAACACCCATATCTTGCCACTGAAAGAGCACTGCTGCCTTCAGAAGAAGACATGACAAATCTGGCACAGGGAGGCCAAATAAAGGCAGTGCAGTCCAATGGACCGTTGCACTTGGGTCTTGAAGGACGTCTTATGCTGGGTTTACCTACCACTGAGAAGGTCAGATTGTGAAAAAAGGCCACAGGAAACAAGGTTAGCCCCACTACTTCTTTGATCCAAAAGGGGTGGACCAAGAAACAAGTCCAATCACTGCTGTGTTTCAACTACTTCCTGGTGGAAGCAAATGACTGAGATTTGGCATGATGTGGGCTCTTAGGAGTCCAACACTTGGACATCCAACAAAAATGTGTCTTGAACTGCCTCAAGTGGATGATGGACTTTGGCCTGGTCTACACTACATGTTTAAACCGAATTTAGCAGCGTTAAACTGATTTAACCCTGCACTTGTCCACACAACGGGGCCCTTAATATCGATATAAAAAACTCTTAAAACTGGTTTCTGTACTCCTCCCCGACAAGAGGAGTAGCGCTGAAATCGGTATTGCCATGTTGGATTAGGGTTAGTGTGGCCGCAAATCGACAGTATTGGCCTCTGGGTGGTATCCCACAGTGCACCATTGTGACCGCTCTGGAAAGCAATCCGAACTTGGATGCACTGGCCAGGTAGACAGGAAAAGGCCCGTGAACTTTTCAATTTCATTTCCTATTTGCCCAGCGTGGAGCTCTGATCAGCACGGGTGGCGATGCAGTCCCAAATCCAAAAAGAGCTCCAGCATGGACCATACGGGAGATACTGGATCTGATCGCTGTATGGGGAGACAAATCTGTTCTATCAGAGCTCTGTTACAGAAGACGAAATGCCAAAGCATTTGAAAAAAATCTTCATGCTATGATACAAAGTCCACAGCACAGTGCTGTGTGACAAGCGTAACGGAAAGCCAAAGAATCAAATGGACGCTCATGGAAAGAGGGAGGGCGTACCGAGGACTCCAGCTATCCCACAGTCCCCGCAGTCTCCGAAAAGCATTTGCATTCTTGGCTGAGCTCCCAATGCCTGTAGGGTCAAACACATTGTCCGGGGTGGTTCAGGGTATATCTCGTCAATTTACACCCCCCGCTCCTCCCGTGAAAGAAAAGGGAAAAAAATCGTTTCTTCACTTTTTTCAATGTCACCCTATATCTACTGCATGCTGCTGGTAGACGCAGCGCTGCGGCACTGAACAGCAGCATCCTCTCCCCTCCCTGGTGGCAGATGGTACAGTACAAAAGGACTGGTAGCCATCCTCGTCATCATCCCGTGAGTGCTCCTGGCTGGCCTCAGGTGAGGTTGGCTGGGGGCACCTTGGTAAAAAAAGGAATGACTCCCGGTTATTCCTGGCAGATAGTACAGAACGGCTGGTAACCGTCCTCATCATAGCAACTGGGGGCTGAGCTCCATCAGCCCCCCCCCCTTTCATGTCTAAAGAAAAGATTCTGTACTGCCTGGACTATCATAGCAGCGGGATGCTGGGCTCCTCTCCCCCCCCCACCGTTTAATGTCCTGCCTGGACTATCATAGCAACTGGAGGCTGCCTCCCCCTCATTTTATCTCACTAAAAAGTCAGTGTTTCATATTCCTGCATTCTTTATTACTTCATCACACAAATGGGGGGACACTGCAACGGTAGCCCAGGAGGGTTGGGGGAGGAGGGAAACAACAGGTGGGATTGCTGTAGGGGCACCCCCTAGAATGGCATGCAGCTCATCATTTCTGCGGGATCTGACAGGGAGTGGCTGTGCTCTCTGGTACATTGGTTCTCTAGTACATTTACACCATATTCTAGGCAGGACTGACTCTATTTTTAGATACAACATAAAGGAAGGAATGACCTGGGGAGTCATTCTCATTTTTGTCTTTGTGCCCCCGGCTGACCTCAGCGAAGGCCAGCCAGGAGCACCCTTGACAGCAGCAGACGGTACAGAACGACTGATAACCGTCTCTGCTATCTTGCAAAGGCAAATGAATGCTGCTGTGTAGCACTGCAGTACCCCCTCTGTCAGCGGCATCCAGTACACATACGGTGACAGAGACAAGAGGCAAAACGGGCTCCATACAGGGCAATCCAGGGAAAAAGGGCATGAAATGATTGTCTGCCGTTGTTTTCACGGAGGAAGGAATGAGTGACGACATTTACCCAGAATCACTCGCGACACTGTTTTTGCACCATCATGCACTGGGATCTCAACCCAGAATTCCAATGCGCGGGGGAGACTGCGGGAACTATGGGATAGCTATGGGATAGCTACCCACAGTGCAACGCTCCAGAAATCGATGCTAGCCTCGGACCATGGACGCACACCACCGAATTAATGTGCTTAGTGTGGCCGCGTGCACTCGACTTTATACAATCTGTTTTACAAAACCGGTTTATGTAAAATCGGAATAATCCCGTAGTGTAGACATACCCTTAGTTAACCTAGGAGTTGTGCTTCAGGATAACAGTAGAGCCACTCGATTGAGACAATATAATACGCTGTTTAAAGGGTAGCATACTGTACTAGTAAAAAGTTTAAAAACATAGAAGATGAATGGAGTACTGCAGCAACTGGGATTAGGTTCAATATTTATTCTATAAACAAAATATTTTAATCAAAATACAACTAAGATGTAGTAGTAAATAAAAACATATTTTATACTTTTGTTTTCTCCAAATCAGATGAACCAGCAAATGATATAGAACAATGAAATCAGAATTCAGGGAAAGCTATAGTGTTTATGAGCATGGATAGCTCAGAAGTTGCAGTTTGGGTGGATATAAATTAATGAAGTCTAGGGAGGTAAAAGTTTCCTAAGAGTATACTTTTAACTGAACACTAAGCAATAAAAAGACCTGGGAGTGATAACAAACATAACCAAGAACGATTTCAAATAGAAAATAAGGACGTACAATAGAAATACTGAATGGCCATAAATGACATCTTAAAGGAATGTATGATATCATCCCCTGAATAACTTATTAGACTACTAGTAGGCTGCGATACACAATGATGAACACTGGCAGTAAAAAAAGATCATTGGTGAGATATAAAAGGTACAGAATAGAACAATGATAGAAATGATAGAATGAACTGGTAAAAAAGTGTAATTAGAATAGTTCTGAATTTGATTTGAAGGCATTTTTCATGCTCTAGGTCTCCCACAGCACTTTACAAAGCACTGAGTTTGCTACTGATAGGACAGTTATTGTGAGGTCTAACATAGCATATTAAGCATTTGGTGGTAAATAACCTCTATGTCCTGGCCAACATTTCTTCTTTTACTAAAATAGACTTTGATGTTCAAGATTGTTTGTTATCGTATACTCTTTCAAAGAGTGCCAAGGTAACCTTAACTTACTATAGACATTTATCAAAAAGGTAAAGAATGAATGTCTTTCTAACAGCTCATTTGAAGAGTATGTACTGTGGATGCCATGAAACTGATAGGATTAAAGCTGTGTTGACAGAACACAAGAATCAGAGGTCATGGACCAAAGCTAAAAAATAGCTTTAAAGGAGTTTAAGAGAAATGTTCTACATAAATGTGAATAACCACATTAAAGCAATGTTAAAGGTACATATTTAAAATCACAAACAAACAATGAGAAAATGTCAAAATTAAGACTACAGTAACAATGTTGATTCGGCTCCACTGTGCATCCTGTATATTTTATAGTAAATACTGATATATTTATTATAACCTACAAGCTTAACCAGAAAAAAGGCAGGAACAGACAATGCAATATATCTGCAATACAGCCAATTAAAGTTGCTGTAAAAAATGCTATTTTTTAAATTTTCTGACTATTTGTGATTTTAACTTGCAACCCTAACATTTTAATGTACCTTTTGTCATTTCATTTATTTTGCTATTTAAAATTAAAAGGGGAAAAGGACATTGTCTTTGTTTAATTTTACTGTAAATTGTTTTCATTTACATGTGAAATTCTCAAAAAAATGTATTGAGGTGAATGGGAAGGGGGAAGAGTTAATTTCCACACTAGCAGATGGTTGTTTTTTGTTTGGCTTGAGACTATTTTTAACAGGTTTACATTGTGACAGCTCTTTTGTTACAAACACAAAGAAATATTTCCTTTTTTGAAAAAATAGTAAAAGCTGGATATTTGGAAAATATTACTGAATGTAACAAATATGCAGATACCCAATCTCAGGATCTTCAGAAAAAATGCACTCTTGTTTTGTTTTCTGTCCCTGATGATAAGACAGGCAGTGTTTTTGGACAATTTTGAAACCTGTGTGTACCAGCGTTATATTTACAATTTCCCTCATATAAATTTTCCCAGCAGACGCTCCTGCTTTGCTCATCCCTTTGCTCAAGGAAGCAGCTGTTCTTTTGCCTGTCAAAATAGGCAGCATAAATGTACGTTGTGATCTCTCAGAGTGGTCATGGGGAGATTAAGGCTTCATTAGGTATTCCTAACTCTTACCAAATTACAATGAGCATGCTCAGAATTGATTTTGAAGTCAGTCGGAGTTGAGGATGCTCTGCAACTGTCAGGAGGTACTTATACCCCAAAGGATTGTGCCTTATGTCTATATCAACTTTCAAAAAATCCTGTCTAAACCTGCCTTTGACTTCAATGGAAGTAGAGTTAGGTTAACAATTACTGTGTTTGAAAATAATATCCTAACCTCTGAAAGAAAAAATAGTGTAATGTATGAAAACACTAACTAAATAGATAATGTAAATAGACCTAAAGAGGCATCATACTCTCCTTATATTGGAGAATGCTAATAGATTATTATGATTAGCCTGACATCTATGGCTGGTTCTGCATATCATATCAACATTTATGCTTCTGCTAAGATTTTCACTTTTTAAAGTAGCAAAGCAATGGTTTGTGTTCAATACTCCCATATTTTCTGAAATAGTCACAGTTACACTAAAAAAACTGGGCAGTTTTTGCAAGCTAAGCCTTGGTCTTCTGACAACTGGGAATACACAGTTGCACAAAAAATAAATCATAGGAAAAGGCCCATGATGTTTCTGTTTTTTCAAAGTTTAGTGGACTACATTCATTACTTTGGGCTAATTCCAGAGAGATAAATGACAGTAACTGACTATTCTGAATCTAACTCCAGGAGTGAAACGTGGAGGATTCACAATACTGACCTTAGCATTATTTTCTTGTGTCTGTTAATTTAGAAATAAAATTAGCACTTATGGACTGTAACATGTATATGATCTATAGCAGGGGTAGGCAACCTATGGCACGCGTGCCGAAGGCTGCACGCAAGCTGATTTTCAGTGGCACTTACACTGCCCGATCCTGGCCACTGGTCTGGGGGGCTTTGCATTTTAATTGAATTTTAAATGAAGCTTCTTAAACATTTTAAAAACCTTATTTACTTTACATACAACAATAGTTTAGTTATATATTATAGACTTATAGAAAGAGACCTTCTAAAAATGTTAAAATGTATTACTGGCATGCGAAACCTTAAATTAGAGTGAATAAATGAAGACTCAGCACACCACTTCTGAAAGGTTGCCGATCCCTTAGCTATAGTAATATTAGAGAAATGGCATCATTGGGCCTTTGGCAAAATCCCCTTGTGTCTGTCACCTCCAGTGCTGCCTGACATTCTTCTCCCGGCCAGATACCACTTGTGGGTACTCGCTACAGCTCCCCATACTTCTAACAAGTCTAGAGGCTGTTACTGAATGAGTCCTGTCGGCACAGCAGAACGCCTGTCTTTAGGAAGTCTTACACTTGTCCCTGTGATGGGTGGAGACCCCTTGAGTTCCCACCAGACCACGGTTTGGGTTGCTTCCCTTCTCTGGCACTCAGAGTCCTTCCCTTGCTTGGGGTATACAAGAGTATAGCCGGACAAAATAAAGGTCTTTCCCTCCCCCACCCAAGGATGGGTTGGATCAAAGTAAAGAAAGGAAAATGGGAAAAAAGAGTGCTCAGTCTCTTGGGCAGTTTCTCATTCACCTTTCGGAACCCAGCTTGTTGGCAGGCTTTTTATTGTGCTAATCAGGGTTAGAGTCCATCCTTAGACACCCCTCCTCCTTTTGGTAGCTACAGATATCACTGAGGGAAAAAACTTCCAGCACCAATGCATGTGGCAAGCACACGCACCTACAATGGAATGGACATGAACAATCACTCAAAGAAGAACCAGCAGTCTCTGAGTCTTCCCCGAGTTGTCACCCCTTTCTGTGGCAGGTTTCTCTATTTTTAAGGCCAAGCAAGCCCTGAAGGTGTGCCTGGTTAGTACTGCCTGGACCCAGAACAGCTCATTGGCTTCCTTCTTTGAAGAGCTTGTTAGCTTCCTCCTCAACAGAGTGAAGGCATGCCAGATCACATATCCCACTCCTCAAGTTGTAAGGACAGTCTCCAGGCAGGTCACCTCCATCTCCTATTTCCCACAGAAAAAAAATTGACTCTAGTGTGGTCCTTTCCCACCTGATGTTGCAGTCTGATGCCGTTGGACTGTAACATGAGACACCACCATATTATATGTGGGTTCAGATCTTTCATAGTATGGAGCCAGCATAGAGGAACATGATCAATGATCAAGGACTGCCCAGCAGGAAATACCTGAGGGAATCCATGGCCCACTTAATTGATAATGCCTCCTTTTCTCTAAGTATAGGGTGGTTCCTCCGTTCCTCCACAAAATTCCCACCCCCAGGGAAGTCCTCCAAGATAGTCAGACTGACCTAAGCCATGGGAAATCCAGGGGGCAAGTTGGTTGGGAGTTGATTACCTCTCCCTTCCGTCACACTTCACCTCCATATTGGTGCACATAAAAAAATTCATTCCGCACATGGGTGGGAAAAATTAGAGGGAACACTGGGCACTGCTACTAAAATTTTCTGATCAAAGTCACATCGGATACAGGAACAGCTGAAATGAAACCTATAGGGACAATACTCAAAGAAGAAGTCAGTGTTATGCTACAAGCTTTAAGTTTACCCAGAGAAATATGGTCATAAATATTGGGCACGTGGCACTTACTTGTGTCCATTTAAAGCTGCATGGTGTAAAGCAGTGTAACCCGAACTGTCTGCGCAGTTTATATTTGGGCCTCGCCAGATGCTGTAAATAAAACACAATTGTAAAGTTATTGTTTGTAATGGCAAACAAAAATGTTTGAAAATAGGTGAAATTATAATATGAATGTAAAGATTTCTGTAATGTAAGTGGCTAATTTATCAGGCACAAATTATCTAGGTAAGGTCCCATGGGAATCAAGACTAAGGGGGAAAACAACTGAGGAGAGTTGGCAGTTTTTCAAAGGGACGCTATTAAGGGCCCAAAAGCAAGCTATTCCGATGGTTAGGAAAGATAGAAAATGTGGCAAAAGACCACCATGGCTTAACCACGAGATCTTGCGTAACCTACAAAATAAAAAGGCGTCATATAAAAAATGGAAACTAGGTCAGATTACAAAGGACGAATATAGGCAAATAACACAGGAATGCAGAGGCAAGATTAGAAAGGCAAAGGCACAAAATGAGCTCAAACTAGCTATGGGAATAAAGGGAAACAAGAAGACTTTTTATCAATACATTAGAAGCAAGAGGAAAACCAAGGACAGGGTAGTGAGGAGGGGGAGGAGGGGGAAACAGTAACGGGAGATTTGGAAATGGCAGAGATGCTTAATGACTTCTTTGTTTCGGTCTTCACTGAGAAGTCTGAAGGAATGTCCAATATAGTGAATGCTTACGGGAAGAGGGTAGGTTTAGAAGATAAAATAAAAAAAGAGCAAGTAAAAAATCACTTAGAAAAGTTAGATGCCTGCAAGTCACCAGGGCCTGATGAAATGCATCCTAGAATACTCAAGGAGTTAATAGAGGAGGTATCTGAGCCTCTAGCTATTATCTTTGGGAAATCATGGGAGACGGGGGAGATTCCAGAAGACTGGAAAAGGGCAAATATAGTGCCCATCTATAAAAAGGGAAATAAAAACAACCCAGGAAACTACAGACCAGTTAGTTTAACTTCTGTGCCAGGGAAGATAATGGAGCAAGTAATTAAAGAAATCATCTGCAAACACTTGGAAGGTGGTAAAGTGATAGGGAATAGCCAGCATGGATTTGTAAAGAACAAATCGTGTCAAACTAATCTGATAGCATTCTTTGATAGGATAACGAGCGTTGTGGATAAGGGAGAAGCGGTGGATGTGATATACCTAGACTTTAGTAAGGCATTTGATACGGTCTCGCATGATATTCTTATAGATAAACTAGGAAAGTACAATTTAGATGGGGCTACTATAAGGTGGGTGCATAATTGCTTGGATAACCGTACTCAGAGAGTAGTTATTAATGGATCTCAATCCTGCTGGAAAGGTATAACAAGTGGGGTTCCGCAGGGGTCTCTTTTGGGACCGGCTCTGTTTAATATCTTCATCAACGATTTAGATGTTGGCATAGAAAGTACGCTTATTAAGTTTGCGGACGATACCAAACTGGGAGGGATTGCAACTGCTTTGGAGGACAGGGTCAAAATTCAAAATGATCTGGACAAATTGGAGAAATGGTCTGAGGTAAACAGGATGAAGTTCAATAAAGATAAATGCAAAGTGCTCCACTTAGGAAGGAACAATCAGTTTCACACATACAGAATGGGAAGAGACTGTCTAGGAAGGAGTATGGCAGAAAGAGATCTAGGGGTCATAGTGGTCCACAAGCTTAATATGAGTCAACAGTGTGATACTGTTGCAAAAAAAGCAAACGTGATTCTGGGATGCATTAACAGGTGTGTTGTAAACAAGACATGAGAAGTCATTCTTCCGCTTTACTCTGCGCTGGTTAGGCCTCAACTGGAGCATTGTGTCCAGTTCTGGGCACCACATTTCAAGAAAGATGTGGAGAAATTGGAGAGGGTCCAGAGAAGAGCAACAAGAATGATTAAAGGTCTTGAGAACATGACCTATGAAGGAAGGCTGAAGGAATTGGGTTTGTTTAGTTTGGAAAAGAGAAGACTGAGAGGGGACATGATAGCAGTTTTCAGGTATCTAAAAGGGTGTCATCAGGAGGAGGGAGAAAACTTGTTCACCTTAGCCTCCAATGATAAAACAAGAAGCAAAGGGCTTAAACTGCAGCAAGGGAGATTTAGGTTGGACATTAGGAAAAAGTTCCTAACTTTCAGGGTAGTTAAACACTGGAATAGATTGCCTACGGAAGTTGTGGAATCTCCATCTCTGGAGATATTTAAGAGTAGGTTAGATAAATGTCTATTAGGGATGGTCTAGACAGTATTTGGTCCTGCCATGAGGGCAGGGGACTGGACTCGATGACCTCTCGAGGTCCCTTCCAGTCCTAGAATCTATGAGTCTATGAGTCTATGAAATGCCTTGTATGTGGAAAGTGACATACTGATGACATATTTATTTACAAAAATCATTTTGCATATGTTCATTTTATAGCAATCTTGAACTTCATTTAGGGCAATTCTTAATGATTAATGACTATTCTGTAATTCCAGTCAGATCTCTTCTTCCAGTAATAAGGTTCTGTTACTTGGAATTCTCTAATGAATATATTGAGTTACACTGTGATTTCATATACACCAGTTTTTCACCAGTATAACTTTGTTGACTTCAGTTCAGTTACTCCTAATTTATACTAGTGTGAGATTAGTTGTTGCCAATACCTTTAAAGAGATACTGTCAATTTAAAAATCACACTCTGCCTGCTATATGTACTTCTTGTTTTTACAAATAACCCCTAAGATTATATAACCAAAAAACCAGTAAAAAATGTTTTCTCTATTTATTCAGCATGCTAACTTTGTGCATTTGACAATAATTTGTGTATAGTCAGCTTCATTATTTGTCCTTTACAGTCAGTTTCCCTGTTGATTACCTGTTATTCACAAAACAATATGGGGGAGGACTTTTTTTAAAGTAAGAAAATATGATTGTAAAACTACAAAAATCAATGCAGTACCTGAAAGTACTTTCAATTCATTTTTAATTGATTAAATTTCAAACTATGTCCCTTTAAATTGTGGAAGCATTTAGTATTATATTACTTTATACAATACAGATTTTTCAAAAATTAATGTTTTAACTTTCAGTGCATGGAATTATGAAACTTAAGCAGCTGTCCTGGTTCATATTAAGTATGAACATAATTTTCAGCCTTCATAGACAAACAATAGTCTTGCTTTATTTCCTTAGGGAATTATGTGCTGTGTTTTCAAAGAAAATGGTCTGAAGCAATTCGGTTTAAAAAACAAATTCTGCATTTGTAATGATCAGATTCACCAGACATGGCTGTAGAAATGGCTAGATGTGTCTAAGATATTTTTTTAAAATACTCTTATATTAAGGTCTGTATTTGTTGACTAGAGATTATCTATTTCCATATTTCAGTCTTTTTTCAGTATTTGTGCCTGAATGATTAGTTAGTTCCAAATTATAAATAATTGTATTTTTCCAAGAAGAATATTATAGCCATTCTGTATAAATGGCACCATACATTATGGACAGTTTGATTCTATGCTAAATACTTCACCTCCCACTGAAATCAATAGGAATTGAGGACACACAGCCCCTTGCAGGTTCAGGCTTTAAATGTCTTCTTGGAAGTTATTATGAAGCAAAATCTATTTCTTGGTGTCTTTCAAGAATTATAAAGGTGTATTTCAATTTTCCTATGTTCTAACATAATACATACAAAGCACTATGTCTATTCTTTTTTACCCAGAGATTCTCACTGTGTGTCCAATAATAGGAACTCCAGCCGCTTTGAAAATGTTACTCAATATGTCATGAGAGCAACTTGCAGCTATAAGAGTCACCTTTCTCTCTGGAGCCTTAAATTAAAATAGTTAATTTCAGCTTTCTGAAGAAGGAAGAATTGAAAGGAATTTTGGCATATTAAAAAATTGACAAAATAAACATTATTAGATGCTAATTCCTTTCTTCTAAAGATGACATATCCACTAATTTGTCACTGATGACTGTACTTAGGCTTAGCCTCCAGACAAATCAAAGAACAAAAATTGTTGCCATTCAATAGAAAAAAGAGGGAGTATTTCAAATTCAATGCTATGTAGAAAAGACCGGACCAAAAATTGTTTTCATCTCAACCTATTTGATTCCTTATTTTTATGGTGTCAATTCAATAAATAGTTGTTCGAGGGATATTAACTTTTCCGCTTTTTTGCTTTATTACTTTCCCTGAAAGTTATCTTTCATTGCTTATTACTTTGCTTTAGAGACAACTGATGAATGATGGAATAATTTAAAAACAAATTTAATTTCTCTTCTCTGAAATCAACACATTCATTAGGCCAAATATATCCTTAAAAGGGTGGAGGATGATTAGTAACTATATTTTTACAGCTATGAATATAGTATTTAATATTTTACTGTTTTTAGTTTATACAACACTGAAAGAACATATTCAAAATACAGCTAAATCTAGAATTATTATTAAGGCCTTTATTCTGAAAACATTTAAACATGTCCTTATATTTAAGTACATATGTATTTTAAGTACTTGAAATCCATAACTATTGTACAAACTATGTACTTTAAATACAAAACTATGGACGTCAATAGGACTATTCACACACTTAAAGTAAAGCACATGTTTGTTTGTAGGATCAGGGCCTATATTGTTAAGGCCAGATTGTGTACCAAGGGCCATAGCTAAAGTTTTCAAAAGTACAGTTGACCAGAGGACAATAATTCCATTTTGCAATGATGTCAAGGTTACATATTTTTTGTTCTGGAATGGAATTGAAACAAAACCTTTCAAACATTTTTGTGAAATGAAATTGTATCAAAAAGTCTGGTTTTGGATTGAAAAGGTCAGGTTTTCAAGTCAGGTCTCAGAACATCTCTTGCTCTCTCTCTCCAAGTGCCTTCAGAGCTGGGAGACCAGAGAACAGCAGCTGCTGGCTGGGCGCCAAACTCTGAAGGCAGCACCACCGCCAGCAGCAGCAGAGAAGTAAGGGTGGCATGGTATGGTATTGCTACCCTTACTTCTGTGCTGCTGCTGCTGCTGGTGGTGGCACTGCCTTCAGAGCTGGGTGCCCAGAGAGCCACCACCACTCCCCACTCTGCCTTCAGAGCTGGCTGGCTGTATATGTACTTGTGTGTCAGGAGTGGGGTGGGGATGTAAACGACTACAGGTACAACGAAGGGGGATACGATCAAATAAGTTTGAGAACCACTATATTAGGTCATGTGGAGAGACTCTTTCTTTAAATACATTTTCAGCAGTAAATTATTCATACTGTAGATGTCAGAGATGCCAACCTTGCTCTGAAACTTTTAGGGCTGTTTAAGAAAAAAAATAGGGAGGAATTAGGGAGGTGGCTTGGACCTCTCTCTCTCCCCCCTTTCTTCTCTCCTTCTTTTCCCCTGCAGAAACCAGGACCTCTCTGCCCCAGTCCCCTCCTCTCTCACTTCCCTTGTCCCTGGAGAAACCAGGATTTCTCCCCGCTCCTCTCCCCTCCCCTCTCTGTATGTTGCTGGGGGGGCAGGTCTGGGCTCCCTCCCCCATTGTGCCGCTGACCCTCACCTCCAAAAACGGAGGAGAGGATCGGCCCTGGGATGCCTCTCTCCTATGCCACCGAAGGACCTTAATTACTTTGGCCAGTCCTGGGCCTTGGCCATTTTCCTGGGATGATCCTAATCCTCTTCTTCCTCATCTCTCATGTTCCCACTTTTCTCTTCTGCCACTGCCTCCTCCTGCCCCTCTGGCTTCTCCTCTCCTGCAGACTGCACAGTGAGGGTCTGACAGGAAGCAAGCTGTGGCAATTGTCAATGTGGCTTGGGCTGCTGGTTTTACTAGCCACAGGATGCATGTTGTGCTCTAACTGCCCCCTGTGGACCTTGGAGGCATATGCGATGTACCTAGAGCATGTTAACATAGTCCAGCAGGGTCCACATAGGGCAGTTGTTGAGCAACACCAAGGACTGTGGAAAATTAGGGAGGGATGGCATCTCTGAAATATATATTTTCTCTTCCTTCCCCTGTCAGGATCACTTCTGGGAAAAAAGGAAAATGGTTACAATCTGAACCAGTTCATTCCAAATGCTGTCATTTATTGATTTATTTATCTTTGGTCTTCTGAAAAGCAATATTGAAAGTAATGCAGCAGTTAAAATAATCTGCAATAGATTCCTTCCCCTTTTAATTAAAGGTTCTCTTAAAAATAGAATTATCTTTCTAAAAGGAATTAACTTGGATTCAAGCCTATTGGCCTTCATGTTTCCCATAGGATTTTTGACTAGTTGCAGAAGGCATGAAATATTTGGGAGAAACGCCTACGTCTCCTTCCTCATGGGTGGAAGGATCTTCAAGGACAAGATATTAATAATCCTTGGGGTCTTTGTCTTGACTAACATTCTAATGAGAAGTTAAACTCCTCTACATCTACAGCAGTTTGATGCTAACACAATCCGTGCACACTTTGAACTAAGAGAGGAACATCCTCTGACAAAGGGGAGGTTAAGACTGAGAGACTAGAATTGCTGGGCAGTAGCACTGGTGTTTGGAAACCTTCCCTTGCACAGACAGGCATGCTATAGTGGCTTTACAACCATGTCATATCTAGGCCACTTTTCTCCCTTAATACTGACCTAGTGCTTCAGGATTTTAAAGCCATTTGTATTGTTCACTGGCATGATGGCGGCATGAGATATTATTAGACCTCTCTTCTGTACTGCTTTTGGGACCACTCTCAGTACAACCAATAAGGTGGAAACCTAGGCTAAACTGCCATGACACACACAGGGAGGAACCTTGAAGGGGAAAATTTTACCTTTACCTTTTCCTGAACATTCCAACTATTTGGATGTCTGCTGGTACAGGCATGCTGGTGGTATGGGCTAGATTGATTTGCTTTGCTGCTGAGAAAAGCCAGTGAAAGGAGTGGTTAAATGGCAGGCTGGGTTAGGCTGTATTGACACACTCACAGACCCAAAATTTATGGAACTTGTGGGAATACAGAAGGTCCACTAGCACAGGTAAGCTAGTGTGATGGCTACACTACTTTTGCTATACTCCTGTACAAAGCCTGTGGAAGATGTGATAACATGGTGGGTTGAGTAGAGCCACACTGTTGGAGGGAGCCAGAAAGAATGTATTCTACTGGTGCAGGCCAGCTCTTGCTATTGGTCAGATCACTCTGCTATGTTGCTGAAGGAAGCCCAAGGGAAGTGTGGTGACATGACAGGCTAGCTTAGGCTGTACGGCACTGACACACATAGATACTGAGGGGGCCAGAATTAGTGCTGATTCAGCACAGAGGATCTTCAGGATGCCCTAAAAGGAAGGTCAAAAGGCTCCAATTACTGAAAATCTAATTCATTTGATGTTTCCAGCAGTCTGTGAGTGGAAATTCTCACACTCTAAAGCTCTTTGGTGTGTCCAGTAGTTAGTTTAAAGCTGTTCTCAGAGTTAGAGTAAACAGTGCAGGACAGCAGTGCTGCAGCAGTCAAGCAGAGGAAATCGTATTTCAAAGAAGGAAGGGGAGGAGCATAAATTGCCTTCCTTGTGAAATTAGCAAGTCTAACCTATGAATAGTGACAAAACCAGTGGATACCAATATATGAGAAGCATTTAATAGATTATGTCTTATGGAATACAACCTTTTGTCTCTAAAGGGAATGTGAAACAAATCAAGTTACCACTCAGTCTCCAGGAAAGAATATTCCTTGATAGAAGAATGAGTCTTTAAGTGTGTTTGTATTTAATACTATTCAAACTTGCTAGTCCAAATTTCTTCTGTGCATTTAGCAAACAGAAATTTTTCACAGGGTTTTATAAACATTAGTAAAGTCTGGAAAATCTTGCTGTTAACTAATTTAAGAGTGAGTTTTATGAAATGTATTGAGCCTGTCCTAGTACTTTTAAAATATAATGAAATTGTAGTTTTATTTTAAGAAGCAAATGTCCTTTTTGCAGACTTTACTTTTTTCAAGGAAGTAAAGCTTTAATTGATGCTGAATAAAAGCTGTGTAATTGAATCCAACAATGAATTTCTCCTATTAACTATTTCCTGAAGAGAAGCAAAAAGGAACTTAATTGTGTTTCTTGTGCTGCTTCAACTGCATTGGCAGAAATATGAAGACTTTTGATGGCATTTACTCTTAGTGTAAACAGAATTGATCTTTTCAAGCAGATGTAAAATATTAACCAAAAAATCTTTTTTTAAGGCTGAATAAATTAAATTAAAATGAACACCACCACAAAACCCAACAACCTTGCATTTCTAGAATGTTAAAGTTGCAAGAAAAGCATTCGAGATAGGAAATTCCAAAAGTTAAAGCTGATTTAACCATTTTAACTGAGCCATATCACAAATCCTGTATATATTAATACACCAGAAAATCTTCATTGTGAAGTAAGTGTCGCTACACATGCAACATACCTAACACAAAAGCAAGGAAATTAGAAGTTAAGCCACATAACACTATACTCTATACTCCTCCACACACAGGTCTGCACCTTGCCATACTCCTGAGGGCATTCTGTGCCAAAAAATTATAAATTCTGCATCAAAAAATTAAAAATTCTGCACACGGGATTTTAAAATTCTGCAAAATTCTGTAAATTTTATTTCTCAAATAAATGTGCAGGCTCTATCATGGCATTGGAGAGCACAGAGCACTGGCTGTACAGAGGTGGGAGATCACTGTGCAGCTCCCACCCAGGACACGGACTCAGCGGTGAGGATGCACACAACCGTGACACACCGCAAGGACTGGTCCTGCTCCAGAAACACCCCACAGGGGGGCCTGCCCCTCTGTGCCAGGTGCACCAGATGTGGGGATGCAGGCTCAGCAAGGAGGGATCCAAGTGTGGAGGGGCTTTGTGTGGGGGAATCCAGGTGTGCGTTGAGAGGGTTCTGTATGGGGGATTCTGGGTGTGGGCAGCTCAGTGGGGGATTCTGGATGCACAAGAGATTGTTGTGGAGTTCTGGGTGCAATGGT